>NC_056732.1:334523511-334671011 GCF_019279795.1 Protopterus annectens
TTAGAAATGCTACATCTAAAGAAATCCCAATCACTCCATACCACATGCTCCAGGGACCTCAACCTCATTACCACAATCAACAGAACAGAATCGACTTCCCATATATGTCAAGCAGAGCACCTCACTGTCCCTCTTCAAGAGAAATCTTGATGAGTGGATGGGTAATAGAAAGTTCACCCCAGGGATCACTCCAGTGGCTCTACTTGATAGAGGCACTGGGAACTAACGTCAGGCGGCATGATGCCAGGGCACTTCTATGGGCTAGGCTTGTAAAGGCCCCAGGACCATTAGCCTAATACACATCTATGAACCTATGAATCAGAAATGAAGGGCATGCAGTGCAAGGCATGAAAGCATCACTCATGGGAATGTCACTGAAACTGTTGAAAAGCAAGTTTGAGGAGTCAATCTAAAGCATGCACTGAATAACATATTGGATTTAGCTTTCATTATTTTACTGTGGTGATATGAAAGAGAGGTGTGTGATACAGCTCAAATAAAGTGGCAGTTGTGTCATTTTGCTGTATAATCTCTCTGCCAGTACAGAAATTTGGACCACAGCCTGTAGGACTAATAACTAAACTAATGAAACAATCGGCTGCAACTTTACTTGGAAATACAGAACTCAGCATGAAAAAATAATAGGTCAAGTGAAAGTTCAGAATAAAATACATAACACTTCTTTGGAGAATGGTGCTACCAGACTCATAAAATGCTTTCATTCTCATTTTAAATGAGAAAAACTGCACAGATTGTTAAAATACAGAGAATCAAAGAAACTGACAATGAACAAATCCAGTATTTAGCAAGATGCAATGCCTGTACTACAAAATGCATTGGCTGTGGATTCAAAAGTAGGCATTAAATACCATGAAATGCAAGGAATAGAGCACTCCTTGTACTAATGTTTGTGAGTTGAATCACATGCTTTCTACAGAAGTAGCAGCAGGTAATAAAATCCATGAAGTACTGTTATTTGGCAAAGACAAAAGCCACTGGCTAAGCTAATTAACAGTTCAAAAAAGAGCGAATAACTCTGTATACTAATCCTTTCAACAGAAACTAGAAGTCAGGAGAAGGCAGGTCATTAAAAACATTTAGAAGATATCTTTCTTTGAAAACAAGCCATAAGCTAAAATAATGAATGGCTAAACCTAAAAGGTGTTGTGAGTAGATAAGGAAAAAAAAAAGGACTGTGATTAAAAGGCTGAAACTTCCTGTAGGTAACCCTCCCCCTACCTTACACAGACAAGTCTCGAGCATGCTCAGAATTACACACTGCTCGAGGTAAATATTGAAGAATGTAAACAAAGAAACACTGGGATTGTCCCTTTAAGTAATTACCAAATAAAGTGATTGTTATACTAGTTCTCTAGAACAGTATAGAGCCCTGTGTTGCTAATTTTTAAAGCCAGTACTACTAGATGTTTGGAATGTGGCACCTGTTTTCCATTACTTTTTGATGCATAGTCTTGGCAAGAAACTGAAAACAATAGCTGGAAAGGTGTGCCCCCAGTTCTCTTCCACCTGACAAATGTAGGCACAGTATACCTAGCTGCACTTATATTAATGATGGGATAAAGGCATCTAAAATGCTTAACTTTGAGCTAAATAGTTGAGTCTTGCAATGCTGTATCCTTCAATTTGCATATTTTTTACCTGAAAAAAAAAATAGTTGTAAGAAATGAAGGATTTCACCACCAAAGTGAATTTGAACTACATGATTTGTCAGACTGACACAAAGTAACATTCTCTTCAGTGGAGCTCTGGAAGTTTGCACTGCCTTCCAATGGGCGGAGCCTAGACTTTTTGATAAAATCAAATTCTCTCAGGAGCCATAGGGGTTGCTGAAGCAATGTAAATATCAACTTCAGCATAGACTACAGTAAACTCAGTTAAATGGCACTCATGGGGATTGGTAGATGCCAGGCGACTATAGTTTCTGGTTGCATGAGAGTTGAGTTGCTATTAAAAATAGGTCTGACTAATACAGTACCCTATACCGTTTTGTTTGGTTTGGTTTGATTTTTCTCTGGTTGGAGGGAGAGGGAATTTATGCCCCATCTTCTTAAACACCTAAAAATGTAAGGTATGTTTCTGTGTGTGTGTGTATGTGTGTGTGTGGTGGGGAGGTGGGGGGTTGAAAATTGTACTGTATTTCTTTGACCTTTTTTTTTTCTTCTTCCTCCAGTTGCTTGAGTTCTGGTTAAGTTGACTGTTTTTATAGTGGCAGTATTCTTTATATTTTTAACTGGGTTTTGGTGTAAATGCAGTAGCTATTTGTTTTGTAAACCACCTACAATGTCTCAACCACTCATAGGTTCATAGGTTCATACTAGGCTATCTGCCCTAGGGCATTTATAAGCCTAGCCAGAGTGTGTGTGGCTTTCACCACCCCTTAGGATGAGAATACTATACCCATTAGTTTGCTGTGCCTCTGTCCAGCAGTGACACAGAGATGATTCCCGGGGTAAACCTACGATCTACCATCCACTCGTCAAGATTTCTCTTGAACAGAGTCAGTGAGGGGCTCTGCCTCACATGGACTGGGATTCTGTTCCATAGTGTAGGGAGTCTCTGGGTGATGAATCTGTCCCTCCAGCACGTCCTATTTATATCTGTGTTGAGGTTTAAGTCTCTTGCTCTCGTGGCTCTGGTGGATTTGGATTATTTTAGGTGGAGCATGTCCATTAATTCCGGGTTGGACATGGCCTTGTATGTCAGGCACAGATCACCTCTGAGCAGACGGTATGCGACTGAATAGAGCTGGAGTTTCTTCAGTCGGGCATCGTATGACATATGTTTGAACCCCTTTATCCTTTTGGTGAGGAACTTTTGGGGTCTTTCCAACTGCTGCAGGTGTCGGGTAAGGTACATTACGAATGGGGCGTTGTACTCAATCATTGGTCTGATAAGTGAAGAGTACAGGGTACAATGACCTCTCCTGATCTGGATGTGAATCCCTTCATGATCAGGTGGGCAATGTAGAAGGTCTTCCTAACCACTTTGGCAATGTGAGTGTCAAAAGAGAGGTTACTGTCAACTTGGGTCCCCAGGTCCCTGATAACTTCTTCCGTGTTTAATGGATTACCACCTATGTGGTAATTAGGGGTTACCTTGTTTTTCCCAAAGGGTATGACTATACATTTTTTGGCATTTAGCTTAAGGCCATGGCTCTGGCACCAGTTATCCATTTCTATGAGACCTCTCTGGAGGATGTCTGTGTCTGATGGAGTGTTAGTTATGGTGCCCAGTTTGCAGTCATCTGCAAATTTTGTCAGCCACAATCCCCCTATGTTTGCCTGCACTTCAGAAAATTAAATGCCGAACAAGAGGGGGCCCAGGACTGAGCCCTATGGGACACCGCTCGTGACCGGCTTAGAGTCTGACATGGCACCAGCAACTCTAACCCTGTGTGTTCTGTCCTTGAGCCAGTTTGCAACCCATCTTGTGACATATGGGTTTACATCTAAGCTGGTGAGCTTTTCTATGATGCCCGAGTGGGGTATTGTGTCGAACGCTTTTGCTAGGTCAAGGTAGGCTGTGTGAACTGCCTTACCCTCATCAATGGCCTTAGTGACTGTTTCGAAAAAGTCGACCAAGTTCAAGAGGCAGGATCTGCCCTTGACAAAGCCAAATTGGGTAGGATCCAGTGTCTGTAGGTCCCCAATGTCTTTATTTATGAGTTCCATTATGATCCTCTCCATAGCTTTGCAGACAAGGCTCGTCAAGCTTATGGGGCGGTAATTTCCAGGGTCCGTAGAAGCACCGCCTTTGTGGAGTGGGACCACAGTTGCCGACGCCATTCTTTGGGTACGTATCCTGTAGTAAGGCTAAGATTAAACAGCAGCCTTATGTGTGGGTTTAGTTCCTCATTGAGTTCGTAGCACACAGCCGGGGACACCGTCCGGTCCCATTGATGCTGTGTTTTTGCTTTAGAGAGAGCAGCTCTCACCTGGGCATCTGAGATGTTTGGGAGGCTAGACTCTGGTGGGATAGATATTTCTCCTTTTGGGGAGGGAGGGAGAAATTTGCACTGAACCTGTCTGCCAGTATGTTGGCAATGTCTGTGGGTTCAGTGATTTTTTATCATTTTGGACTAATTCTGAGCATATCTGGGAGTTTCCACCCAGGTTTCTAACATAGCTAAAGAAGGCCTTATGATTGTCTTTTGTGTCATTAGTGATTTTTCTCTCAAAGTTGGCCTTGGATGATTTTATGAGTGATCGTAGTTTTTTGCTAGTATTGATCAGAGATGCCTTCCCTTTTAGGGATTTTGCTCTGTCATGTAGTAGCTTTCTCCTCTTGTTGTAGAGTTTGTTTATGGCTGGGGTCCACCAGACCGGGCGCCTGCCTTTGGTGGAAAGGGTCTTGATTTTATTAGGGATTGCTTGATCCATACATTCCTGGAGGTGCTCGTAGAAGGCATTTGTAAGGGTTTCAGCAGCGTGGGTTGTGGTTTCCACTGGCTCGGGGGCCTTGAAGGATACCACTCCAGTCTTAAGAAGTGTAAAGTTTGCTTTTGAGAAGTTCTTCACTGTGGTCTTTTTTGCTGGGGTGGGCGGGATGTGGATCTCCAATGAGATTAATTTATGGTCTGATCTCACCAATGAGGGATATACTTGCGGTGTGGAGCATTTTGACCCCATGTTTGTGATGATCAGGTCTAGTATATTTTCTCCTCTTGTGGGAATGGTGACTAGTTGTTCCATAGCATTTGAGTTTATGAACTCCAGGAACCTTTGGGCTAGGGTGTTGGGGCTTGAGTAATGTTCCCAGTCTATGTTTGGGTAGTTGAAGTCACCCAATATGATGGTGTTTGGAGAGACATTCATACTCTCCAGTGTCTTCAGGAAGGCTGTGTGGGTTTCCTGAGTTTGAGAAGGTGGTCTGTAGCATGCTACAAACTGTAGGGCAGTTTTACCTATGGTTAATTGCACCTGGATGGTCTCCGATGCTTCGTGCGTTGCCACTAACCTGATAGTGCTGGGGTGCTCTCAGGAGCCTTGAACCAGGTTTCAGTCACAGCACAGACATCAATGTTCTCCATACTGAGGAGGGCTTCGAGGGCGTGCATCTTGAGGTTTAGACTTCTGGCATTGAGCAGTATTACCCTTAGTTTTCTCCATTTTTGTTTTCTAGGGCAGTAGGTTTATCATTTGAGCCTTGCCTAAAAAAGGCACTATGGGGGTGGCAAGAGCCTTTGCCAATATCCGGAAGCCCAGGGGTGACAGGTGCAAGCCGTCCCTTGTGAAGCAGCGTGGCTTGTCAAGCATGTCATCCCAGGCAGACAGACATTGGATCCCAAGTTACATATACTGCCAGCAAAATTTTGTTCATCCAACTGAGCTTTCCCATGAAAAAATTTTGTTCATCCAACTGAGCTTTCCCATGAAGCAAAGCAGTTCTGCCTGTACTACTAGGTGGTTGAGATTTAGACAAACATTTTTATAACAATATAGTGTATGAACAGCAACATCTATGCTGCACTAGACAGAAGTCCAATATCAATGTGGTTATGTCTGCCACTCTAGCTTAATTTCATTAATTCCAAAACCAAGCAAGTAGTTGACGTCAAGAGGAGTCAGTAGGCTGTAACTGCAGAAACACCTGCAGGTTTCACTAGGGTGTAATGAGATAAGTACTCTTAACAGATGCGAACAAAGGTAAATCTGAGCATTAAATGAAAAATTGTGAGCCTCAGTACAACCAAAATAGAGTGCAGCAAGTTTCTTGGCAGTGAGATGGGTTTAAGCTTGATACTGTGCAGAATGCAATACAAGAGCACATGCATTTGGAGACTTTACTTTGCAGGTCATAGGTAAGGGTTCAAAAGCTAAATTGAGTTCATGAGGTCACAAGCGTTCAGTCTGTCCTGAACTCATAAAATCCTTGCAATATAAGGAGTTGCTTATGATCAGTTGGGCATGCTAAATATATAGGTAGGTGTGCCACTAAACAGCTCAAAGACAGTGAGGGCAAACATTCATGCAGTTGTGTAGTACTAGATATCTGCAGAAGCAGATTTGTGGAGCAGAGTGCCATATTAATGAAGTTAAACTGCACATGGGGTTGTAAGGCAAGTCTGTACAAAGCATGTGCTGATGGTGTAGGGGAGAGGGGCACCTCTGCCTCAAGTGATTTAGCTTAGTAGCTTGTACTTAAGAAGTTTGACCATTCTCTGCTGCCCATGATTTTACTTGGGTAGGAAGGTGATAACTGAACAGAACACTCCAACTTTCTTTGAAGAAGGGTGGATGGTGCAGTGCATGCACTGGGGGAAGGCTGAACACTATTGCCTGGCAGTCTGCATTACACACAATGAAAGCATTTGCTTGGGAAGAAGCTTAGTGGTTGGCTGCAGTGGTACGGGTGCTTCACTTCCCCACCTAGTGATAGTGTGAAGAGGAGACCTTATTACTCTTGGTTGATAAGATGCTGCAGAGGGCACAAGCAGTACTCATGATCCTGAATGACTAATCCAACTGCATATTAATTACAGGGTTGATAGTTTTAAGCCTGACTTGGGGAAGTTTAATAGTGGCTGCAGAAAAAAATAATGGTTAAACTGAGTTTTGCAGATAATGTGGGTATGTACAATCTTTTGAAAGTTGAGCTACAGTCAAGCTCTGTACAGCATTAGTCTGGAAGAGCCCTGCACAGAGGGACAAAGCAACTAACTATGATCAAAAGACTGATTGTAGCTCATTTGCTGGAGAGTATTTGGGGTTGGTGGAGGAGATTTGGTATGTCACAATTAGTAACTCACACCAAGAAAGGGGAAGAGCACCCAGTGCAAGGACATGCTGCAGACTTGTAGCAAAAAAAGCTGCAAGAAAGTGTACAGGAAGTGTAGCCTGAGGTTTGGAATATTCGGATGAATCATACCTGTCATTTGAGACAGGATATCTGGAGTTGGATCCAGAATCGATGGTTGTTGAAGTAATTGAGACCAAATGAAGAGGAACCAAAATTTGTTGAGGCCAATATGGTGTAATGAGGATTACTTTGCTCTTCAACCTGCTTGATTTCTGCAGAAAGTTTGGGATTAAGGGAGTTGGAAGAAAGGCATAAAGGAGACCGGAAGCCAATTATGAAGAAGAGCATCCTGTGGTGATTCCCCTCATTGGTGGGGGGATCAGGGCAAAATAGTTGCTGCATTTGTTTAGAGAAGAGGTGAAAAGATCACAGCAAGACTGGCCCCATTTGCTAAATATCCTTCCTGCCATTATCTGATTAAGGGACCACTTGCGAGGCATAAGAATGCATTTGCTCAATTTGTCTGCTATCACATTGTACTTCCACATAATGTACATTGCTACTTGAAAGTGGTTGGATGAGATCACCCATTGCCACACTCTGAGTGCTTCTCAACACAAGAGGTAGGATCTGGTTCCTCCTTGTTTGTTGATGTACCAGACTACTGACATGTTGTCTGTTTGAACTGCAGTCATCCCCAAAGGGAGAGCATTGTGGAAAGCCTGCAGTGCTAGAAACATTGCTCTCATCTTTAGGACATTGATATGCAAGTTGGCCTTTTCAGGCGACCAAGTGCCTTGAACTGTATTCCCTAGAAAATGCCCAACCACCCTAACTGGGAAGCATCTGTGGTCACAGTGGTCATGGGCTGAGGGAGAATAAATGGATGGCCTTGTTTAATCTACTAGGATTGAATCCACCATGAGACATCTGTCTTGCATAGGTTGGTGATTCTTAACTGGGTTGACATTGGTTGGTGGAGAATGGACTATTGTGTTGAAAGTAGCCACTGCAAGATTCTCTTGTAAAACTTGCCAGAAGAACTAGAGTTATTGCCGCTACCATGGATCCTAGGGCCTAAAGAACCAGTCATGCAGAGACTTTCATACTGCAGATTATTTTCCTGACTTGTGATCTAATAGTTTCTACTCTTGAAGAGGAAGAGACACTATTGTTTGTCTTGTGTTGAGAATTGCACCTATGAATTCCAAACATTGTGTGGGCTCTAGAAGGGATTTCTCATAATTTATGGTTAGCACTAGATTGGAACACATCTGAAGGGCATTGTCTCTTGCTTGTAGCAGCTGATGCCTGGTCAGACTGGATATAAATCAGTCTAAATATGGAAACACCTGGAATCCTTGCAGTCACAAGTGACCTGCGACTGCTGCCATGAACTTGGTGAACACTCTGGGGTCTTTAGTGAGACCAAAGGCAGGGCTCTGAACTGATAATGACTGTCTCCCAGCCGGAAGCCTAGGTACCTTCTGGATTGCCTGTCCATCTTTATGTGATAGTATGCATCCTGAAAGTCTATAGAGCACATCTAGTCATCCTTTTCCAAGAATGAAAGAATGGACTGCACAGTGACCATCCAGGACTTACTGCATCAAACAGATTTGTTTAGTTTGCTGAGATCCAAAATTGGTCTCCAGTCCCCTGTTGTTTTTGGTACCAAAAAGAAAATTGAGTAAGTTCTGGATTCTCTCTGGCCTGAGGGGACCTCTTGGATGACTCTTTTTTTCTAGCAGCTTCTGAACCTCAATAGCTGCTTGTTTTCTGTGATTGGGTGGAACATCGGGGATTTTTTTTATATTGGGGAGGTGGAAGAGAGAGGGGGGTATAATATATCCTCTGAAAATGATCCTCTGCACCCATGTATCTGATGTTATTGCTAGCCAGGTTCTCTGGTGCAGGGACAGTCAACCCCCCAATTGCCTCCAGAATACGTCAGTCAGACCTCCTTTCAGGAATGCTAAAAGAGTCTTCCAAAGAAAGTGTCTCTGGACCCTTCATTTCATGGGCCCCCTCTGCTATGAGGTTGTCTACCATTTGAGTTTCCCCTCTGCCTCTAGAGGAATTACCTCTACATGTGTCTTGAAAAGCCCATTGAGACTTTTTGAACTACATCTTTCCACTACTTTCCCGATTCCTGGAAAAGGAACTTTGAGGAGTGGAAAATGTATGTTCATGGCAGATAGGGTCTTTCCATCTTTCTCACAGCTGGATAAGGTGTCTCTCACTGTCAGACCAAACAAAGAAGTGCCGTCAAAAGGAACATTGATGAATGATGACTTGAAAGGCTCTGTAGAATCACATAGGTGCATCTAGGCATGCCTCCTGATAGAAATGCCTGAATACGCTGCTCGGGCTGTCCCTTCGGCTTCATGAGAGATGAGCCTCATTGATGAGTTTGAGATGGATTGTAGGGTGGCCAACTGAGAAGAGACTGATGCTTGTACTTCTTCAAATATGGATCCTGACAGGATATCTCAAAGTTCCTTTATCAGATCCCTTTGCAATCTCATAAAATGTATTAGATATTTCAAGGACCTTAGTGAGAAGGTTGATAAAGCATAAATACGCTTTCCAATCCATCATCTGAGACTCCTTGTTAAGAGGATTAATGGAAGAACATTTGGCAGCCAGTTCTTTCTTGGTGCTTGCCACCACAACCATGACATCTTCCGGTGCACTTTAGTCCAAAACTGTTTATCATCTGGGACTGTAATAATTTCATCTGGTCTCTGGGATATTGGTTCAGTGGTGCCGGGACTTTCCATGCCCACCAAGTGATCAATTCCAGAAGCTTATCAGTGGGTGGAATTACCCAAGAGGTAGGTAGATGAGTACTAAAAGCTTCCAGGTGCACAGACTGCTTGGATGAAGGATTGTTGGGCTTCCAGTCATCTCTCTGCTTCAGGATTTCTAAGATGTCTGCAAAGGAGACATCATCAGGAGGTGACCTTGGGGACCCTTTGCTCTCATCGAAGTTTGTGTAATCTATGATGGATTCTTCAGTGGAGTCCAGGTGCTTCCTCTTGCATGTTCTCTTCTTAGGGACCTTCTCAGTGGGAAGTTCTGAGGAGGTATCAGAAGAGGTGGGGATACCCTGCTGGGAAACCTGGGGTTTTGGAACTCACTGTCCCTATGGAAGACCAGAGTTAAAAGCTATAGGCAAAGATGTCAGAAGTGAGAGTTGGAGGTCCAAGGAGGTAGGTACTGTCTGAGCTGCTAAAGTAGACATGGCTGTCTCTAAAGCCTCAAAGGCTGATTGCTCCCAAGAGGAATATGACTCCACATCCAAGAGGGCATGCCGCTGGACCGTGGTCCCTCCCTGCCCTGAAGACATTCCTCCCAAGGATAAAGCCAGGGCCAAGCTGGTCCAATCTGAGGCCCAAGGTGTAGAGATGGCTGCAAAAATCTTGGAGTCGAGACCAACACCTCAGAGATGACAAGGCCGCTATGGCTCCGAGAGGTCTCTGGCTTTAACTGAGCTGAAGAGCTCAGAGCAAACATTAGATTCGAGGAGAGGGAAGTTCTCGGATCCAATGCAGATGGCACCAGGTGGTTCGGATCCAATCACTCTGACGCTTTGAGAGAAGCCAGAGGAGGAGGTTGTGGTGGGGTAGAGATGCACGGAACTCCTGACCTGAAGGTGTAGGAGCCGAGGAAACTCCTGACATACCCTGCACCCAGTTCTTCACTAGTCTCTCCATGTCTTCTTGAGTGAGGCTCCTAGAAGAGAGAGTGCACATTGCTGAAGGTGACTTCGGTCTTTCCAATAATGGTGAAGGGACACTGAATGGGAATGGATCAGTTGAAGGGGGGTATTGAGTCCTCAAGAGGTATTGTGGAGCTGGAGATAAGCTTTCTATCATATCCAAAATTATCACCTCTGAATAGTCCTTTTTCTTAAGGCATGAAGGATTTGAGGAAATAGATAAATCTGAAGGTCTATGCTTTTTTGGCTTTCTGATCTGATGAAGTAGTCCGATCCAATACCTTAGACTTTTTAACAGTCAGACCTAATGGAGAGGTTGGAACCAAAGCAGGTCTTTTTCTTCCTTTGTATGACACTGTCGAGAAAGAAGATGATGCAGGTCTAACCTGTCCAGATTTGCCCTTTTTCAGTTTTCCTACAGTAGAAGCTCCAGAAATTGCGTCACCAAAGGAGGATGGCAATAAACCTTTAAGTATTAATTTATTTTTATGTTCAACCAAGGCCCTATTGTTGAAAGAGAGACAAACTGCACAGTCTTCCTGAAGATGCAGATGACAGAGGCAATAAACACAGAGCATATGTGAGTCAGTAACTGGTATTTTGTACCCATATTTGGCACATTTTTTTAAGCCAGTTGGCTTATCTTTATCATAGTTTCATAGTTTCATAGTTTAGTACTAGGCTATCTGCCCTGGGGCATTTGTAAGCCTAGCCATAGTGATGTGGCTTTCGCCACCCCATGAAATGGTACAAAAATGTACAGAATAGATTTAGAATACTGTGCCTTTGTCTAGTAGTGACACAGTGAAGGTCCCCTTATATAATAGAATTAGTTTACTGTGCCCCTGTCTAGTAGTGACACAGAGGTGACCCCTGGGGTAAACTTACGATCTCCCATCCACTCATCAAGATTTCTCTTGAAGAGAGTCAGTGAGGGGCTCTGCCTAACATGAACTGGGATTCTGTTCCAGAGCATGGGAAGCCTCTGGGTTATGAATCTATCCCTCCAGCATGTCCTATTCATACTTGTGCCAAGGTTTAAGTCTTTAGCTCTCGTGGTTCTGATGGATTTGGATTTTTTGAGGTGGAGCATGTCCATCAGTTCCTGATTGGACATGGCCTTGTATGTCAGGCACATATCACCTCTGAGCATGCGGTATGCTACTGAATAGAGCTGGAGTTTCTTTAGTCTGGCAGAATAAGACATATGTTGGAGACCCTTGATCCTCTTGGTGAGGTACTTTTGTGGTCTCTCCAGCTGCTGCAAGTTCCGGGTGAGGTACATACCAAATGGGGCATTGTACTCAATCATGGGTCTGATGAGGGAGGAGTATAGGGGTACAATGACATCCTTGGATCTGGATGTGAATCCCTTCATGATAAGGTGTGCAAGGTAGAATGTCTTTCTAACTGCTTTGGCAATGTGGGTGTCAAATGAGAGGTCGCTGTCGACTTGGGTCCGTAGGTCTCTGATTACTTTTTCCGTACTCAGTGGGTTAGTGTCTATGTGATAATTTGTGGGTATTTTGTTTTTCCCAAAGGGGATGACTATACATTTTTTGGCATTTAGTTTAAAGGCCATAACTCCGGCACCAGTTGTCCGTTTCTGTGAGGCCTTTTTGTAGGATGTATGTGTCAGATGGTGTATCGACTATGGCGCCTAGTTTGCAGTCATCTGCGAACTTTGTCAGCCACAACCCTCCCATGTTTGCTTTAACATCTGAGAAATAAATGCCGAACAAGAGGTGTCCCAGGACAGATCCCTGTGGGACACCACTTGTGACTGGCTTTGAGTCTGACATGGCTCCAGCGATTTTGACTTTATGGGTTCTGCCCTTTAGCCAGTTTGCAACCCATCTAGTGACATAAGGGTTTACATTTAAGCTGTTGAGCTTATCTATGATGCCTGAGTGGGGTATTGTGTCAAAGGCCTTAGCCAAGTCCAGGTAGGCTGTATGGACTGCTTTGCCCTCATCAATGGCTCTAGTGACTGTTTCAAAAAAGTCAACCAGGTTCAAAAGGCAGGATCTGCCCTTTACAAAGCCGAACTGGGTGGGATCAAGTGTCTGTAGGTCCCCAATGTCTCTGTTTATGAGTTCCATAATGATTCTTTCCATAGCTTTGCAGACCAGGCTGGTTAAGCTTATGGGGCGGTAGTTCCCAGGGTCTGTAGAGGTACCCCCATTGTGGAGTGGGACCACTGTTGCTGTACGCCAGTGTTCAGGTACATAACCTGTAGTAAGGCTAAGGTTAAATAGCATTTTTATGTGCAGGTTTAGCTCCTCTTGGAGTTCATGTAGCACGCAACCCAGGATACCGTCAGGTCCCATTGATGCTGTGTTTTTAGCTTTGCTGAAGGCGGCTCTCACCTGGACATCTGAGATGACAGGGAGATTACATTCAGCTGGGATAAGTATTTCTTCTTTTGGGGGTGAGGGAGGGGAGAAATTTGCACTGAACCTGTCTGCCAGAATGTTGGCAATGTCTGTGGGTTCAGTGTATTTTTTGTCGTTGTGAACTAACTCTGAGCATATCTGAGGGTTTCTGCCCAGGTTTCTAACATAGCTGAAGAAGGCTTTGTGGTTATCTTTAGTGTCCTTAGCGATTTTTCTCTCAAAGTTGGCCTTGGATGTATTTTTCTGCTAGAGTTGATCAGAGATGTCTTCCCTTTATGGGATTTTGCTCTGTCGCGCAGTAGCTTCTTTCTTTTGTTATACAATTTGTTAATGGCTGAGGTCCACCAGACAGGACACTTGCCTTTGGTGGAGTGGGTCTTGGATTTATTTGGGATTGCATGAGCCATGCATTCTTGGAGATGTCCATAGAAAGCATTTGTGAAGGATTCAGCATTGTGGGATGTGGTTTCCACTGGCCCAGTGGGCTTAAAGGATACCATCTCAGTCTTAAGAAGAGTGAAGATGGCTTTTGAGAAGTTTTTCACTGTGGTCTTTTGTACTGGGGGTGGAGGTGGGATATGTATATCCAGGGTGATTAGTTTGTGGTCAGATCTCACTAGTGAGGGGTATACTTCCGGTGTGGAGCATTTTGCTCCCATGTTTGTGATGATCAGGTCTAGTATATTATCTCCCCTAGTGGGAGAGGTGACTAGTTGTTCCAGTGCATTTGAATTTATGAATTCCAGGAACCTTTGGGCTAGGGTGTTAGGGCTAGAATAATGTACCCAATCTATGTTAGGGTAGTTGAAGTCTCCCAGTATGATGGTATTTTGTGATACATTCATATCCTCCAATGTCTTCAGGAAGGCTGAGTGGGGTTCCTGAGATTGGGAGGGTGGTCTGTAACATGCTCCTTTTCTTTTCCAGCCATCACTAGTAAAAAAGGGAGAAGAAATTATAAGATAAAGAAGAAAAACTACAACTATTTTTTTTAAATAGTAAGAGGAAAAAGGAGTTACCAGCATATACTGTACAGACACAGGTTTAAAAAAGAAGGATGCTAACAATAGTATTACTAGGTACTTTCGTAAGCAAGAGAAGAAGGGTAAATAAAAAGTCAGTAGAAAGTTGTAAAAGGGGAAATTATAGACGAACAAGAATAGAAGCTGTTTTAAAGAAACCTTAGACATTTTTGAAAGAATATACTGAAAATAACACAACTGCCTGAGGGTTACCAGTGAACCATGTCTTCTCGAAAGCGGCAAACGAGATCTGAGGTAACTTGGGAAGGGTGCATTATGGGTAAGGGAGGTGCTAGAGAGCTTTTTGGTTGCCATGAGCTATTGCAATGGCTGAATCCACAGGTTGAGGATAGAATGAAAATTGACAACTTCAGATCCATTTTTTGTATTTGGAGAAATTGTGTTTATTTTAATTTGTGGGGCTGGTAAGGTGTTTTAAAATGCTTTTTTTGGGTGAAAAATATGACTTTAAAGACTATATTTTTAGTGAGTCTTGAGAAGACAAGTTGTCTCACTCTGTTCTCAGGCCATTGTGGAAATACACAAGCTGCTTTCAAAGCAGTCTTCTCTTCACCACAATGGCCACTTTGACAGAAAGCTTTGCACTATTGGGATGAGATTCTGTCTGGTGACTGGGTCAGTTGTTTAGTTTCTTTAGTTGGTCTTCTCTGGTGTTTTAGTTTGCCTTCTATTCATTTGTTGGGTATTTACTTACTCTTCTTACACTAGTATATAATTTTTCTCATAGGGTTTTGCTTCCTTCTCTTCCCTCCATTCATGAACACCGTGCCTTGCAGGGCTTTCAGGTTCCCAATCCCTCCATCCCTTAACCAACTAATAAAAAAAAATGCAAGATAGAGTGTTTTCCTCTTGTTGACTTCTCCAACGCTAATGATCCAGAACTGAAATGTGAAACTAAGCATGTAGACACTTGGATTAGTGTTAAAGTGGTTTCAATAAAATCTGAACATTGTTATCCAAAGGACCATCTGGGTTCAAAAGTGAAATCTTGCTGGGCATTTAGGCATCGAGATCGATAGTACACTAGAATGCAGTCAGTTATCTACAGACAAAATCATGAAAATCTAGGAGGTCATAAAAAGCTTCCTTAACTACAAGAGGGCAATAATAATGCAAGTCATGAAATTATTAGGTCTTCATAATTTGTCATGCAGAGCCAAAATACCATGCAGGACCTTCACCAGACAAATAGCAGATTTGTTATCAAGTGGCCGAAAAAAAGCATCACGCTGAGAATCAACAGAGTTAAAGAGAATCTAGGTTATTGGCAATTTTTCTCAGGGACTTTAATGGCTCTTCCTTTTGTCAAGACAGCTGGGTAAACAATGAAACCCTCCACCTTTTTTACAGATGTCTCTGTCAAATTTGGAATGGGAGGGTACTTCAGTGGTTACTGTTTTTGCACCCCGTGGCCTAACAATTGGTCAATACAAACCAGAAGAGATATCACATTTTTAGAGATTTTTCCAGTTTGTGTTGCTGTTCTTATATGGCAAGATCAACTACAGAATAAGCAATGACATTTCACATCAGACATTAAAGCAATAGTTGAAGTTTTGTTGAAGAAATCCTCCAGGAATTTCTGGGTCAATTCTGTATTAAAATTATTACTTTTCCTTACTCTCAAGATTAATATGTAATTTACTGCAGGGCATATTTCTGGAACTAAAACATTTGAGCAGATTCGCTTTCTCAATTACAGGTCCAAAAGTTCAGAGTTCCACAAGCAGATACACATTCCACTTTGATTCTACAAACAGTTTGCATAGTTCTTACCAGCTTTCTGATTCTGGAAAACATGGTTTATCAGCAACAAAAGAGCATGCATCTCTTCATTAAACATTTTGTCATTTTATCAACTGTTAGAAATCCAAGAGTACTGCTGGTCTTTTGATATCGTCTTACAGTATTTAAACCATTGCTACAGCCCGAGTTTGTTGCTATCATCATTGAAAGTTAATCTGGAAGTTCTAAGCTTATTTGCTAAAATAACTGACATACCTGACATTACCAAACATTGGGTCGGAACCAGGTTACTAAAAGGATGGAGCACTGAAAAAGGTCCACATTCTGACATAAGATGTCCCATAAGTTAAGCATTCCTTTACATATGTTTTGAAAGTTTTACATACCACATCAGCCTCTTACAGTATTTATTACCTATGGGCTACATTATTAATCTGGCTATACTATGACATCTTTAGAGTTAGTGAGCTAATTGGTAACTGCAAGTGGAATTGGATAGTTTTCACTCAGGACTCAGCATTAATATGGATTTCCAGATACAAAACTGATCAACTCAACTAGGTCTCGGTCATCAGGTTTCCTTACACAAATTAATGGCTCCCTCACATGGTCATTTACAAGAGGCAGGACCCTCAAGATGCCCTACATGGACTGAATCAAAGTCCTGTCACTCTACTTGGCATCTTACAGACTGCTAAGAGGTGACCTATGCCTGGCATGCAAGGCATCTTCTGACCCATTACTGATCAATTTACTGTACATCAGCAAGTCAAATGGCATCATAAATACTCAGTGTAGGGGATCTAAACCTCTTCTGCAACATCATCAGAATGGTTTGGAGGGACAGGTATATCTCACAGAGGATACCACCGCTGTGGAACAGACTCCCATCCACATAAAACAAAGTTCACCCCTGTCCTTTTCCAAGTGCAACTTAGATCTTTGGAGGGGAAACAAAAATTTTACCACAGGACTGCAACCTATACTACTAACGGACACAGGCAACTCCTAAATGCTTTATCCTATGCATGGGTCCACTCAGATTATCTATGGTATGATCCCAATAATTATTATTAGGAGTAATATATAACTATCAATCATGGGATGGGTAAGGCCAATCTGGTCTGCAAGGGCAGCTAGCCTTATATGTACCTATGAATGTATAACAGCTTGTCTCATTCCCCAGACCATACCAATTTAGTTTTGTTTTTGGGATGATTTCCCTATCACCAATTTTGATTAATTAAAAAATATTGATTAAGTAAACATATAATAATGTATTAAGCCATTTATGTTTAGTTTCCTAGGCCTGCTCCTCTCGCTCATTCAGAATTGGCTAAGCGTCTGATTTGGTGGCCATGGGGCAATTCCCAGAAGTTATTAAAAGGGTGGAGAGGTGGTCTTCTAACTCCTATTTAAGTTATATCAGACAATCTAACATTTATTAATTTCATTTCATCTCATCTATTTAAGGAAAAGGACAATCCTCATCCTTGGTCTTTTCAATCTATTTCAGTGTAAGAATTTGAAAAAATGGTGAAAACCTTGGGCCAGACAACACCACATTTGAAATAATCTGGAAAGGTTTCCCAGGAATAAGATTGAGCCAACTTATTTGTAATATTTATTTTTATCTACAACACTTTCAATTTTGCAATATAATTTATCTTACATGTTGGAGAGAATTATTTGATTTTTGTTCCCAAAAGCAGATAATCTACTACATTCTCAGAGATTTATCGTATATTGAACACTCTTAACCTCAGATGTTAGTAATTTGGTGGGGAATCATTCCCACATTAAGCTGGAAAGGTGCCTTTAACTCCCTTTCTATTGAGAAAGCCAGAAAGTTAGTAAACCAGTGAGTTTCCAAAGCAGCTCTCTTTTTTTGAACATATATGTGTAGTAGAACATTGGGATTTTTATGATAAAGACCATGTTTAGTTCAAGAGGGATGGCATCCACAAGGCAGAATTTGACTTGGATTTATTCAATCTGATTTTGTTCTTGCATTTGCAGGATCATCTTACATACTTTAGTAAATAAACTTATTATAATTAATAGTTAATCTGATGTTGTCAGTTTTCATTCTGTCCTCAACATATAGGTTCAGATACAATCCTCAAATCCGACTTGGCCATTACTATAGCTTGTGATCCAAATAAACTTTAATTAGCAAGACAACAATAAAATAAGCGCTTTTGCCTGATAATGATCAAACTTCTTTAGATAAAACTTCTAAAATAATATACCTCCTTATATAGTATAAGGGAACACATAAAAAAAATGAAATTCAAAGTAACCAGTCTGAGGATATATTGTGTCAAATCCAAAATAAAATTAAAGACTCAGCATCCTAACACATACAATATAACTTCTCTCAATTCAGTCAAATAAACAATACAAAAACAAAATAAATTTTAAACATAATTAATAAAAACTTGTCTATCATAAGATTTTAATTTTGAAACTCATAATAGAAATCACTTCATTAAGACCCGGGTGTGTGTGTGTGTGTGGCAGAAGCATTCAAAAAAATCTGCCACCAAGCCTCCCGTTGTTCCAGTAAAACTTTTCAGGGTCCCCCTCTTGGATTCCTAGGTAACTGCTGTAACGCTGCAAACTTAGACTCATGGCCAGGAAACTGGCTGGTGTGTTTATATACTGCATTAGTAACTTTCTTTTTAAATATTTCATAAATATGTTCGTATATTCTACGTGTTAGCTTCCGTTCCATTTTGCCGACATAAGAAACACCACTGCATTGCATGCAATTAGCAATGTAAATAATACCTTTTGAATAACAGCTAAAGTGACCTGAAATTGGAATATATTTATTTCCTGCTTGTACCCCGGAAACACAATTCAAATAATTACATTGATTACACATTCCACATTTTACCATCTTGAAATCAGTTTTAACATCCTCTTGATTTGGTTTCTCAGATTTGTCAGAAAGTTGTGTATAAACAAACAAATGTTTTTTAAGTACCTTTATTACAGTCACGCAGTGGACAAACTATGGTCCAGATTAATGATAGACATGATGGTATTGTTAATACCCTGTCCGTGATATCAGTAGTCAACAGCCGTCACCATCAGTTGATTTTATTGATAATGTTAATTTTTGTCCCTTTGTTACTACTTATAATATGAACAGTGCAGTTATTTCTAATATTTTATTTAAAAATTGTTGCTTGATTACAGCTGATCATGATATTTCAGTTTGTTTTGGTGATCACCCAATACTTGTTGATATAAGAGGCCCCAATTTTAAGACTATTTTTGAAAAAACAGGTAATGTTAAAACTGATGGTAAGATGATAAAATATGGTATGTGTAACCAATGTAATTATTTGAATTGTGTTTCAGGGGTACAAGCAGGAAATACATTTATTTCAATTTCAGGTTGCTTTAACTTTTACAAGGTATTATTTACATTGCTAATTGTACGCAATGCAGTGTTTTTTATGTCGGCAAAACAGAACGGAAGTTAAGTCAAAGATTATACGAACATATTTATGAAATATCTAAAAGAAAAGTTACTAATGCATTGTATAAACACATTAGCCAGTTTCTTGGCCATGAGCTTGTGTGCAGTGTTACAGCAGTTACCTAGGAATCTAAGAGGGGACCCTGGAAAGTTTTATTGGAATAATGGGAGGCTTTGTGGCAGATTTTTGCAATGTGTCTGCCCCCCCCCCCGTCTTAATGAAGTAATTTCAATTATGAGTTTTTTTTTTTTTTTTAATTAAAATCTTATGATAGATAAGTTTTATTAATTATGTTTAAAATTTATCTTGTTTTGGTATTATTTGACTGAACTGGGAGAAGTTATATTGTATGTGTTAGGATGCTGTGTCTTAAGTTTATTTTGGATTTGACACAATATTTCCTCAGATTGGTTACTTTGAATTTCAAGTTTTTATGTGTTCCCTTATACTATATAAGGAGGTGTATTATTTTAGAGGTTTTATCTGAATAAGTTTGATGATTGACAGACGAAAGCGCTTATTTTATTGTTGTCCTGCCAATTAAAGTTTATTTGAAGCTATTTCCACTGTGCCATTTTGTTGGTATTTTCATAGTCTGGTTTCTTCATTTTATGTTTTATTATAGCTTGTGATCATCAAAAATCTCTCAAGCTCCTTCCGTATCTATAGTGCACCAACCACCTAACGTACATCAAATCTCGTTTGCCGCTTTTGCAAATAACTGTCAAGTTATTTCTGGTTAAGATAAGTGGTTTCTTTTTACTTTTGCTATTAATCTTTCTCCTTTCCCATTACACTTGGTGTATTTCTAGTTACCATAGTTTTTCATTTTTCCTTCAAGTTTTTCCTATTATAATGTTGCATATTCTTGATACCATAGCTGGTATCTTTCTCCCTTTATCTCTCTTTCCACTCACTCTCTCTCTATATATGTATACGTATATATAATATATATATATATATATATATATATATATATATATATATATATATATATACATACTTTCCTTATTGCTAATTTTATTTTTGTCATTATGTCTGATAAACTGCCTTCTGGGTTTAAAAATGTCAAAAGTGTGGGCACAAATTGCCCTTATCTGATGCCCATATTTTATGTGTATACTGTTTAGGCCTGAATCACCTCCAAATTGATTATTCAGTTTGTAAAAATTTCAATCCATAGACAACAGCAGACAGAAGAGCAAATTGATATTTAAAGGTTTCCTTCCTTCCTCTTTTGATGAAGCTATTTCTGGGGCTGAATCCACCAAATGTAAAGTTAAGGAGCCATCGACTCAGTCTCTGAGGCCTTGTACTTAGTCAACTCTATCTTTGGAGTCGCCAAGAAAAAAAGCGCAAGTTGGATCCAAAATCTGTACTGATGCAAACCCTGATGGATCTAACCAAAAATTCTTGGATCCTGCTTCTTCAGATCTGACCTTTTCACCTAGAATGGGGTACTCTCCTTCCTTGGATCCAATTCCTTTGCAAGTACCTTCTCCCTTTTTGGAGAGATGCCACTCCAGGTCACTTTGTCTTGTCTCATCTCATTCTTCCAGAAGTCTGACTGAAGAAAACATGGACAGAATAATGAGGGGATTCCTCTCTGTGTAGATACAGATGGGTATTCTCCCAGCTCTTACCCTCCCAGGTCAGAAAGCCTGTTCTTCTACCACACTGTCTCTGGTGGTTCCTTCTCTGATCCATCCAATTGTTTTAGAGCCCCTGGATCTGAATCATCCAGGTCTATCTGGCTTTGATCGGAAGGTACTTCTATCTTTGGATCCAAAGCAGTCTTTGAGTACACTGGCTCGGGAAAAACTTAGATGTTATGCAGATAAATATAAAGGAAAAGTACAAAATAAGAAATTTGTTGACGACCCAAAAGTTTTATAGAGAACTGGGAAACAAGGTTAAAGAAATTGAAAGACCATCAAAAAAAGAAGAAATGGATATATTTTAACAAGTATTTATGAAGATCCTGTAGAACATAACAAAGATGCTAAATGGACAGAAGTAAAAGAAAGAATAAGAAGTTTAAAGGTACAGGATATGAAATGGGTAACAGCCAGAGAGATTGAAACAAAGTTAAGAAAAGTTTCTAATTGAAAAACCCCAGGCCCACATGGAGTACGTAACTTTTGGTTAAAAGCATTGATGTCTTTGCATGATGATTTAGCCATGAGTAAGAACTATTTATATGCACACCCCGAACAGACACCAATGCTCCTACTTAAGAGTGAACCCACAAGCTACCTTAAAAACTATAAATCAATAACTTGCCTTCTGACAACATGTAAACAATACGCTGGAATTGATGCCGACAGAGTTTATAATCATTTAGAAGAAAGCTCAATTATGGCAATAGAACAAAATGGTAATAAAAGAAAGTCATATGGAACAAAGGATGAGTTGTTGTTAAATAAAGTCAGAGTGGAGAACTGTAAAAAGAGGAAGAATCTAAGTATGGCATGGATAGACTACAAAAAAGCATTTGACAGTATCCCACATTCATGGATAAAAGAGTGCGTAAAAATGTATAAGATACACCCTAAACTGATAAACTATATCACAGCGACCATGAAAACAGTGACACCACTTTGCTTTGTAAAACCATGATAAAGGACAAATTATTATTCCAGGGATAAAAATCCAAAGGGGGATTTTCCAGGGTGACACTGTCACTGCTTCTCTTTTGACTTGCCCTTAACACATTAAGCTGTCTGCTTAATATATAACATACTATAATGTTATAATTATAACATATTAGGTCATGGATATGATTTGGCTCCCAGAAAGCAAAAAAAAGTGTAAAGACTTCTCATCTTCTTTTTGTTGTTGATTTAAAACTGTATAGCTTATCAGATGAGGAACTGAAAGCACAACTACAAGTAATCAAAACTTTTTCAGATGATATAGGAATGTCATTTGGTCTTGATAAATGTGCAAAGGCAACCTTTAAAACTGGAAAGCTTCAGCACCAAGAAAACATCAGTTTTGGACAAGAATGTGATGTAAAAGAACTTGAGCAAGAGGGAGTGTATAAATATTTGGGAATTTATGGAGGATTACAATAAAACATGAAGAAATGCAAATAAAACTCGGTAAGAAATATTTTAAAAGACTTAAATTAATCCTGAAAACAGTGTTGGCATCTAGGAACAAGGTTCAAGCTATAAAGCAGTTTGCTCTTCCTGTCCTAACCTACAGTTTTGGAGTGAGTGATTGGCCCCAAAAGGTGTTGGATAGATTAGACAGGAAAACAAGAAGGGTGCTTCATGCTCATCAAATGATTTATAAAAATCAGTGCATCCCAAGATTATATATTCCCAGTTCCAAAGGAGGTATGGGCTGCCTTGAAATTGTTTACATGTGTAGATCTGCAATTGTGGGACTGCATACATATCTGCTGACCTCACAAGACCCAAACATAGTGAAAGTATTGAAACATGAAGAGAATATATCTAAGATGGCTTTTATTTTTAGACTAGCAGAAGCATATTGGCATCAAGTGGGAATGGTAATCAAACGAGAAACAGGTAAAAATCAGGCAGCAGCTGAATGTGCCAAAAAAACAAAAGAAAGAATATAAGGTGAAGGATCAGATGAGAAGGCAAGAAATGTGGAAAATGCATAAATATATTTGCAGGTATAGAAAACTTCTGGAACAACCTCATGTTGATCAGGATCGAACACAGGAATAGTTAAGGAGAGGCAAATTCAAACCAAAGTTGAAAGGTTAATATTGGCGGCCCAAGATAATGGACTATGTACACACTGGTGTAGGTACAATGAACATGTAGGAGAAACAGACAAATTTAGGTTTTGTAAAACAGAATTGGAAACAGTTGCACACCTTGTTGCTGGTTGTGACATACAAATGGCAGAAGGACTGTATACTGAAAGGCATAATAATGTGGCACAACTGTTGCACTGGGGATTGTGCAAAGATTATAATATTGAAGTAGCTGAAAAACACTGGAAACATGAGCCACAAAGCATCATAGAATATGATGGAGTCTATATTACATGGAATCACCCATTATCAACAGTTCAAAAGATAGATGTGAGAAAAACAGATATAGTGGTCCATGAAAAGAAGACAAAAGTAGCATTGATCACTGAAATTGCTACACCCAGTGACTACAGTGTGTTGCCTACAGAGAGACACAAATTCATAAAATATCAGGATTTGCGGGCAGAAATGAGAGCAATGTGGAAGAAAGATACCTAGGCAGTTTCAATAGTAGTGGGAGCAATAGGTCTTATAAAAAAAAATCTACATTTGTATTTAGATATGTTACCAATACATGTAACTCCATAAGAATTGCAGGAATCATTACTGGGCACATTGTGAATGCTGCAAAGAGTACTTCTGACTGACATTAAAGATTGGAACAATACTAATTTCATAAACTTTAATCATACTTTGACTTAGGAATGGGGTCCATTCCCATCATGGTATTAGAAACCAAAAAGATTTGGAGTAATTAAAAAAAATACAGAGGATTATTTCCAGAGGATATATAATTCTCTTTCACCTCTATCTATATACAATTTTCCCGATGTTCCACCTAGTCAGAGGAAAGCAGCAGCACTAGAAATACAAACGGTGTTACAAAAAAGAGTCATCCAAGAGGTCCCACCAGACCAGATAGACTCCAGAACTTACTCAATATTCCTTTTAGTGCCAAAGAAAACAGGGGACTGGAGACCAATTTTGGGTCTCAGCGATTTAAACAAGTTGATTCAACATACAAATTTTTGGATGTTCATGGTTCAGTCCATTCTACCTTTCTTGAGCAAGGATGGCTGGATGTGCTCGATAGACCTTCAGGATGTGTACTATCACACAAAAATAAATAGATGGTCCTTAAGGTATTTGCACTTCCGTCTGGGAGCCAGTCACTGTCAATTCAGAGCACTACCATTTGGCCTCACCACAGCCCCCAGGGCATTCACCAAATGTATGGCAGTGGTAGTAGCTCACTTGAGATTGCAGGGATTCTGAGTGTTTCCATACTTAGATGACTGACTCATTACTGCCCCAACTGAGCATCTAAGAATAAAAGCAAGGAATCAGGTACTCTGGACTTGTTCCCAACTGGGAATAACCATGATCTACAACAAGTCTCAGTTACAACCATGTCAAACACTGGAATTCAAAGGAATGATATTCATCACAACATCACTGGCAGCTTCTCTTCCGCTCTCAAGAGTGCAGCTCATGAGATTACAGGTCAGGTAAATAATTTGCAGCACCAAAATTGCAGCTTGCTTGATCCTACAAGCCTTAAGGTCAATGTCAGTAGCCATAATTCTAGTTCCTTTAGCAAGATTTCCCATGAAAATTCTTCAGTGGATATTAGCTACACAGCGATCAATTCTTTATCATCATATGTCAGCAAAAATAAGAATTACTCAGGCATGCAATATATAAATTTGGTGGTGGATTCAATCAGATCAGGTTCTACAAGGCCGTCCTTTCATACTCCCTCAGCCCAAGGCTATAGTGACCATGGGTGCTTCCCAGATTGGGGAGCACTTTCTGGGGAAAACAGTCCAAAGCATTTGGTCCCTGAATAGACAGAGTTTGCTACTACGTTGAAAGATATTTCCATCGAACACCTCTCCATTGGTACCAAACCATCAAAATTCACTTCAGCGAATCATGGAATTTTTCCCAGGGTAAGGAAGTAGTTGGCCAACTCCACAACTTTGCCCTTTTCCCCACTATAGTGCAATCTCAGAGTAGGTATATATAGTTAGGGGGATGTGTGGGGTGTGAAGCCTCCCACTTGAGTGGGTTTGATTTAGTGTAGTGTGCGTTCCATTGTGTTATGGCACAATAGTTTTATTGCCTTGGGAAAAATTCTGTGATTTGTGGAAATGAATTCCTATGGTTTCATGTCGATGGAGAGGTGTTCAATGGAAATGTCTTTTGATGAAATAATATAGACCCAAGAGGCCAATATGCATATAAATGTTCTAGAGATGACAACAGTGCTGTTAGCATTGCAGGCATTCCAAGACTCTCTCCCTTTTAGGACAATTGCAATCCAGACAGACAACATGTCAGTAGTTTGGTACATCAACAGACAAGGGAGAACCAGCTCTTATCCCTTGTGTCGAGAAGCCCTCAGAGTATGGCAATGGGAGATCTCTTCCAACTGCTTTCTGATAGCAATGCCCATTCCAGGGAAGTCCAATCTGATAGCACACAAACTGAGTGGGTCCATTCTACTACCTCACGAGTGGTCTCTCAACAGGAAAGTGGCACACATGATTTTCCATCAATGGAGCCAGCCTTGCTGCAATCTTTTTGCATCTCCCCTAAACAACAAATGAAACAGCTTCTTTTCCCTAATACCTCCAATGGGGGAATCACTGAGAGATGTTCTACTCTGTCATTGGCTCAACTATCTTCTCTATACCTACCCTCCAACCCCCCACCAATTCCTAAATTCCAACAGAAAGCTGCCTGGTTGAAGAACAAAGTAATCCTCATGCACCTTACTGGCCTCAACAAATTTGGTTCCCCTTCCTTTGGCCTCATCTGCTTTACCCACCTTGGGTTCTGGATACGATTACAGACCTCTTGTCTCACCAGACAGGCATGATTCATCTGGATATTGCAGACCTTAAACTAACAGCATGGTTTCTCCAATTCTTTTAATAGCCAGACAGCAGATGCTTTCTTCTCCTGTCACAGGTTCATAGGTTCATAGGTAGGTACTAGGCTATCTGCCCGAGGGCATTTATAAGCCTAGCCAGAGTGTGTTGGCTTTCACTGCCCCATTGATTAATTAACTGATCCTCTGTCAAGCAGAGCCAATGAAGTGATCCCAAGGGTGTATTTTCTGTTAGCCATCCACTCGTCAAAGTTTCTCTTGAGGAGTGTTAGTGAGGTGCACTGCCTGATGTAATTTGGAATTTTGTTCCAAAGCATGGGGAGTCTCTGTGACAGGAGTCTATCCCTCCAGCATGTTTTATTTATTGTTGTGGTGAGGTTTAGCTCACTAGAGCTCGTGGCTCACAGTGACTTGGATTTCTTTATGTGGAGTATGTCCATCAATTCTGAGTTGGACATGGCTTTGTAAGTCAGGCAGAGATCACCACTGAGTAAGCGATATGCCACTGCGTACAGCTGGAGTTTTTTCAGTCGGGCTGCATAGGACATATGTTTAAGACCAGTAATCCTCTTGGTGGGGTACTTTTATGGTCTTTCTAGCTGTTGGAAGTGTCTTGTGAGGTAGATCCCAAATAGGGCATTGTACTCTATGACGGGTCTAATGAGTGATTTGTAGAGGGGCACTATAACCTCTTTATTTCTAGATGCGAACCTTTTAGTAATTAGATGGGCCACATAGAAGGATTTCCTAACTACTTTGGTAATATGATTGTCAAAGGGATACTTTTGTCTTCCTATAAGGCATCTACCAGAAAACTTTACAGAAGTAAATGGAAAAGTTTCATTTTTGGGGGACAGCAGAAACACACTGATCCTTTCTTAGCCCCTATACAAAGTGTTGTCAAATTTTTGACAATTTTTTATGAGGGAGCTAGCACAACAGTCAGAGTTCAGTTAGCAGCAATCTTTAATTTCCATACTGGATATGAGAATTCTTCTTTGGCTTCATCTCAGCTTTGTAAAGCCTTTTTGGGAGTCATCCTCCTTCTGAGATCCCCATAAAAAGATCCTACTCCACCATAAGATTTAAATTTGGTGCTGCAGGCCTTAATTCATTCTCCCTCTGAACCAGGAGCTAAATGTGATCTTAAATTCCTGACCTGGAGAACTATCTTTCTAGTGGCCATTACCTCTGCTAGAAGAATTTTAGAACCTCAAGTGTTGTTTTCTAAACGTCCCTATTTGATTTTTCATAAGGATAGAGTAACATTGCATACAAATGCTTCTTTCCTTCCTGAGGTGGTGCCAGAATCCAGTATTACTCAGTCCATTAAGTTACCAATCTTTTTTCCTAAATTTGCAAATTAATGTGAATATATGCTTTGTTTATTGGATGTCCACAGACAATTACATTTTACATAGAACAAAAGATATTAGAAAAACAGATCAATTTGTATCATTTACAGATTGTAAATTGGGAAAAATCAGTCACAAAAGTGACTTTAGCCAAAAGGCTGACAGAGTGCATCTCATTTATCTACAATAGCCCATTCCACTAGGTCCATGGCAACTTCTTCGGTGTTTCTTACTAGGGCTTCCATGGATAACATGTGCAGCTGCAACTTGGGCTAATCCTTATACCTTTATTAGTCATTACAAACTGGATATGGTCTTGAGGGGTAGAGCAGCCTTTGGCTCAACTGTGTTCAGAAATATCCTTTCTTAGAGTCCATTCAGGAATTTATGTAGTGGGAGATTCTGCCCCATATGTTGAGGATAGAATGAAATTGAGAACATCAGATAAAAAAAGTTATGTACTTGCCATAACATTCCATCTGTGCTGTCCCTTTTCATTCTTCCTCAACTCCCCACCCTCCAGCCCCCAACCATGGTGTTTCATAATGAATTTCTGGAAGAATGAGTATGTATAAAGATATCATTGTCATTCTTATTGAGCCACAGCTATGGGATCCTCTTTTACAATATTCATAGTAGTTTTTTTTACCTTTGTAAAACAGCAAACAAGATCTGAAGTATGTTAGGGATTGGTGCATTATGGGTAGGCAAGGGGCTCGAGAGCTTTTTGGTGTTTACAAGCAATAGTAATAGCTGAGTCAGACCTGAGGATCAGATCCAAACCCATATGTTGAGACAAATGGACAACACAGATGGAACATAATCGTAAGTACATAACTTTTTTTGTTACTACAGGAAATATCTCTTATTGTGTTATCACTAAGATAAGTTCTATTGGCATTTCTTATATTAATTTTGCTGTGGGAATTCAAAAAAAGGGGGTTATAATTTAGCCTAAAAAGGGGGAAACAGGCTGTTCCAGCCCGGTGGGGAGCTCTGTATAGCCTCAGCCCCCATTTTGTTTACACTTCCCCCTTTTTCTCTTGCTTAGATTATGATAACCTAATAAATCAATTATCAAAGGTGCTGCAGCTGCAATGACAGGATTTGTTGTGTGATGGGTTTAATCAAATACTGTTAAAGGCTATTGGGAGGGCTTTATATCATACCACCCATAAATCAGGCCTGTAATTATAATTCACTATTTTAAGTTGTAAAGTTTTTTTGGTGTACAGTGTTAAATTCATATTTAATTACAACTTTGTGATATGTTGGTTATCAATAAAATTGATCTGTAGCAAATCTCTTCTAGTTTTTTTTATTTGGGAATGGGGCCAAGAGACAACTGGCTTTTGCTGCTTGTTTTCCCCAGGAAAGAGGTACCATTTTCAGCTTGACCATGGAACAAAAACTACCTGTCTCACGTTCAGTCCTTCTTCTGGCAACAAAAAGAAAAAGTTAAGCAAACAGCCTTTTCCACCACAGCAGGCTAGCAATTCACCTTAGCCACAGGTGGGTGATTCAGCTTGTTCCTCAGACCACTCATTTTTACCCTGGATCCTTCTAGTGTAGCAACTACAGCCATTGTGGACAGGGAGATTAGTCATATTCCCTGTGGCTGTTGAGGGCCCATTGGTGAGCAAGGAAAAGCCACTGTTGTTGCCTGGAAGAGGGAAAAGGGAAGACTTCTTTGTTTGGTCAAAATGTTGTGCCCATCCCTGGGGAAAGCTGCCATTGATATTAATAACACCCCTACCCCGATTATTTCCTGTAAAAAAAGAAACAGAAAACTAAATATGGATCTACTCCTCCTCGTGTTTCCTTTGACAGGAGTACTTTAATGTGCCTGACTTGGGGTTTAATTCAGGCTATTAATCCTTCTTGTAATGTGTTTATTTTTTTCTTCCAAACTCCTTTATTGAATTATCACTTGTGACATGGGCAAATTTACATTCATATAAAAGTAATCAAACTATATTAACATAACAAACATTATACTTCACATATATTGCTATATATCATATAACCTAAGCAATATTACATAAATTATTCAATTCCTGCTTTTTTTAAACAAGAAACATCTTTATTGAACCATCACTTACTACATAGGCAGTCATGCATTTATATAAATGAAAACAAACCACACCAACACAATCCTAGTCACAATCATTTTACATCACACACCATACTGACACACTCCCAGTTGCAAACATGCATCACTTATAATCTACCCAATCTTTCTCACTCAAACATTATATAGCTCATTTAAGTCCTGTTGCCTTTTAAGCCTCACATCTCCCTTGTTTGTATTGTTCCTACAATTCCCATTTTTTCTTATGTAGTTTGCTCCTACCCTTTTCTAAAGATCTCATTTCCAGTTCTTTTATCTCTGTTACTATATTCATCGCTTCCAGTACAGTTGGTTTAGATTTTGATTTCCATTTTCTAGTAATTGCTTTTCTGGCAGCCACCGTTATTAGACACACCAAGAGGCCTTGCCACATCTAGGCAATTCCGATTCTGTTTCATGGCTCAGAAAAATCATCTCCCTCATCAGACCAATCTGTCCACCCAGCATCTCTGACAGTACATCCTGCAGGAAATCCTTAAAATCCACCAACTTATCGCACTCCCAGAAAACATGTTCCAAATTACCTCTTTCTTCCCCTTCACACCTCCAACATTTACTGAAGAAAAATTGTCTGGAATCTACTTGGGGTATAAATATATATATCTAAACATCTCCAGGAAAAAAATCCTAAATCCTCTAGATTTTGTTGCATATTTAGGAGATATACATATATCCTCCCATTGTTTCTTTGTGAATGCTTGTCCTATCTCTCATCCCAATCCCTTCTATCCTTTTCTGATTGATTCTTATAGTCAATGTGCACTATTTTATATGCTCAAGTAATTATTTCTTTTTAATGGCAGCTTCTGTTCTAGATTTTATTAAAAACTCTACCATTGCTGGTCTTTCGTTTAGCCCCCCCCCATTTCTTTTGTAGTTTCTGATTAAATTCCTTTTCCTGAAGAGGTTCAAGATTCTGAATCTGGACAAGAAAATGAAGGACAGATGTAGGGTTTTCTCCTCGGTTTTCTGATTCAGACTCAGAGGATATCTCATGATTCAGACTCAGAGGAGAGCTCAGTTTCAGATTCTTCCTGTGGGGGGGGGGGGTTCTTTTCTGAGACTGGTAGAATGTGTCAGTCTTTTCAGTGGGAAAACAATGAGGTTTCTCAGTCTCTCAGAAAATACTATGAGCTGTTGCAGAAGGATTTTCCAGAACCTACAACCATTTCTCCTGTTATGTTTGTTTTAGAGGGTTGTGTGTTACTTGCTGCAGTTACATACATACATATATACATACAAAGGTTTCAAGAACGGGCATTAATTTCCTTCTAGGTCAATATACCAAAACACTTGTTCCCATAATAAATCTCCAGGCTGTTCTTAAAAATATCTAAACTAGTACTTGCTTTAATGTAATTTGGTAGTCTGTTCCAAGTATCAGCTACTCTGTCAGAGAACCGGTTAGTACACTTCTCATTCCTATAGAATCTTCTACATAGGTTATCTGATGATTCTCTAGTACTTTTCGATAACCCCAAACATTCCCAGAGGTAGTTGTCCCTAAATGCCCTATATACCTGAATAAGATCTTCTCTTAAATATCTGTAAGAGACACTGTACAAGTTCAGATATTTTAGTATGTCATAATAACTTAGATTTTCACATCCATGGATGCCCTTGGTATATTTATAGGTTCATAGGTTCATAGGTTTATACTAGGCTATCTGCCCTAAGGCATTTATAAGCCTAGCCCAGAGTTTTTGTGGCTTACGCCACCCCTTATGTTAAAAAATACTGTGCCCAGTATCCCAGATTCCCAGATTCCGCTGTATCATTCCAGTTTATTCATGCTTGTTTTCCTATAGGGTTTCCATATTTGCTATTCCATATTCAAGTTTGGGTCTAATCTAACTAACAAACAATGACTTCATTATGTTTGATTTCCTAGACTTTACAAATCTTTTTATACAACCTATAGTTCTATAACTATCATTAGCCAATTGGTTGATATGATTAGAAAAACTCATAGCTGAATCTACCCATATACCCAGGTCCTTAAATGAGTCTACAATTTCAACCACTGTGTGCTGTATTAAATTTTCACCTTTCAGTTTATGTCTCCCAAATCTCATATGCTTAGTTTTTTATGTATTTATCAACATATTATTCTCCTGTGCTCAAATGGTCAATTTAGTCAAATTATTTTGCAGACATGCCTTATCTGTAACACTTGTAATCAGTTTACCCAATTTCAGGTCATCAGCATATAGACTGTAGAATACCACAGATGGAAAAGTAAGGTCTGAAAGATTCAGTGAAAAACACACAAAACAGGACCAATAAAGAATAATCCAGGGTGCAAAACCAAACCAAAACAAACAGTCCACTGCTGAATGAACTGCTTAAGAAATCAGGTTCTACTTAGAAATCAGGTTCTTTAATGAAAATATGAGTTTATTATTTTCATTAAAGAACCTGATTTCTAAGTAGAACCTGATTTCTTAAGCAGTTCATTCAGCAGCGGATTGTTCGTTTTGGTTTGGTTTTCCACCCTGGATTATTCTTTAAAGGTCTGAAAGATACAATCTAAATAAGTAAAGACAGAGCCCTGTGGGACACCTTGACTGTAACCTAGGATTTCACCTGTCCATTTGGTGTGTGATACTTGCCATGTCCTATCTGTAAGGCATGCAGCTATCCATCTTTTCAACAGTATATCAATACCTAGTTGTACTAATTTATTGATCAGTGTTTTGTGTAAGACCATATCAAATCCTGAAGTTAAATCTATATAAATCACATCACAGCACAATTGTTCATTCATAGCTGTTATTATATTGTTATAGAACATCCTGTACCGATCCTGATTAACCTGTCTTCCTCCTTTCCTCTACCTCAGTATTTCCTTCTCTCTATACTACATCCTGACTGATCCCCACTGACATAACATCCTTGTGGATATAACTTATCTCATATATACTATGAAAAAAAAAAAAATATGACTGTATTATTTACACTACGTTTTGATATTATCAATTGCGTACTGCAATTATTTAATAACTTTTTCTTAGGAATACTATCTTGTTATGTATATTTCCTCTGACATGTAAATTACCTATACTAAAGTCTGATTATCTTTTATGCTTAATTTTTGTTTTGTTTTTGCTTTGTTTATTTTTTTTTTTGTATTCCCTATACTTGTTTTAACCATTGGAGCTTTTCTCCCTGGGCCTCCACTGAAAATGGACATATATCCAGCTGGACTAGCCCGGTCAACAAATGTAAAATAAAATAAAATAAAATAATAAATAAAATGTTACAGGTGGTAATCGATCTATTTTCAACATATGCATGCTGATATATGGTTTAAAGTCCCAACCTATCCAGTTCTGACAATAACTTATCCAGTATTACCTTCTCCATTATTTTTCTACAACATGAAAGTAGACTTAAAGGTATATATGATTCTTGGTTTGTCCTACTCCCCTTTCCCTTAAAGACAGGTGTAATAAGTGCATTTCTCCAATCTTGAGGAATCTCCCCATATTTATATGACCTAGTGAGTAATAGATATAATGGTAGTGTAAGTTTTTGCTGAAGTGTTCTCAGGTCATTGTTACTTATCTCCTCCCTGCGCTTTGTTTGGATCTAGTTTGCACGGTTCTTTTTCAATACAATCTAATTTGATTCCAGTATCTGGGGTTACCTGGATGTCACTAGGACAACTTACCACCCCTTTTGTGGAGTCAAACTGTTTTGCATAAGATTTTGTAAATATATTTATAATATGTTGTGTCTGAGAATAAATTTTAGAATCTGCACACAGTTTATCAGTTTGTGTATCTTTACTGTTTCCACATTTTATGTATCTATAAAAAAGTTTTCTATTATGCTCAATATCTTTATATAAATTTTCTTCAAATTTTTCTTGATCTTGTCTAACACTATGCTTAATCTGTTTGTCAAGCTTGTTTATTTCAGTTTTCAAAGTTGCAGTTTTCCTGATAGTCACCCAACTGCCCCTAAAAAAGCAGATAGAATGTTCATAGGTTCATAGATTCATAGGTAGGTACTAGGCTATCTGCCCCAATGCATTTATAAGCCTAGCCAGAATGTGTTGGCTTTTGCCGCCCCCTTAGATTAGTTCCCTGTGCCTCTGTCCAGCAGAGCCACTGAAGTGATCTCTGGGGTAAACTTTCTGTTTCTCATCCACTCTTCAAGGTTTCTCTTGAAGAGTTTTAGCAAGGAGCTCTGCCTAATGTAGATTGGAATCTTGTTCCAAAGCATGGGAAGTTTCTGGGACAGGAATCTATCCCTCCAGCACGTCCTATTTATTGTTGTGGTGAGGTTTAGATCCCTAGAGTGTGTGGCTCGAGTGGATAAAGTTTTCTTTAGGTGGAGCATGTCCATCAACTCTGGGTTGGACATGGCCTTGTATGTCAGGCAGAGATCACTTCTGAGTAGGCGGTATGCAACTGAGTACAGCTGGAGTTTCTTCAGTCGAGCTGCATAGGGCATCTGTTTGAGGCCAGTGATCCTCTTGGTGAGGTACTTTTGTGGTCTTTCCAGCTGTTGCAAGTGTCTTGTAAGGTACATCCCAAATGGGACGTTGTACTATATAATGGGTCTGATGAGTGATGAGTAGAGGGGCACAATGACCTCTTTTGATCTGGATGCGAACCCTTTTGTGATTAGGTGGGCCACATAGAAGGATTTTCTAACCACTTTGGCAATGTGATTATCAAATGAGAGATCCCTTATTACATCTTCCATATTTAGGGGACTACTACCTATGTGGTAGTTTATGGGTACTTTGTTTTTTCCAAAGAGATGACTATGCACTTTTTGGCATTTTGCTTGAGGCCATGATTTTGACACCAGGTATCTGTCTCAGTGAGACCCGTTTGGAGGATGTCTGCGTCAGCTGGAGAGTCAATTATAGCCCCTAGTTTGCAGTCATCTGCGAACTTGATCAGCCATAGTCCTCCTGTGCTTGCCTGTACCTCTGAGAAGTATATGCCAAACAAGAGGGGTCCTAGGACTGAGCCCTGGGGAATGCCACTTGTAACCGGTTTAGAGTCGGACCTAGCTCCTGCAACTCTCACCATGTGGATTCTATCCGTGAGCCAGTTGGCAACCCATCTTGTGATGTAGGGGTTTATGTTCAGGCTGGTGAGCTTGTCTATAATACCAGAATGAGGAATGGTGTTGAAGGCCTTTGCGATGTCTAGGTAGGCTGTGTGTACCACCTTTCCCTTGTCTATAGCCTTGGTAACTGTCTTAAAGAAGTCCACCCGGTTTAGGGGGCATGATCTGCCCTTAACAAAGCCAAACTGGGTAGGGTCCAGTGTTTGGAGGTTCTCAATGTCTCTGTTAATGAGTTCCATGATGATGTGCTCCATAGCCTTGCAGACCAAGCTAGTCAGGCTTATAGGGTGATAGTACCCGGCGTCTGTTGTGGCTCCACCTTTGTGGAGTGGAATAACCATTGCTATGTGCCACTCTATGGGTACGTAGCTTGTGGAGAGGCTGAGTTTTAACAGTGCGTCTAGGTGAGGGGTTAGTTCATCTTTGAGCTCGTGTAGGACGCAGCCTGGGACACCATCTGGTCCCATTGATGCTGTGTTTTTGGCTTTGGAGAGGGCTGTTTTAACTTGAGTGTCTGTGATTTCAGGGGCTCTACATTCTTCTGGTATGGTTATGGGCCCTTTTGGGGGTGAGAGGGGGTGATGTTTGCACTGAACCTGTCCGCCAGGATGTTGGCGATATCAGTTGGTTCAGTGTATTTTGTGCCATTCTGCACTAACTCCGAGCAGATCTGAGCATTGCCACTTAGATTCTTGACATAGCTAAAGAATGCCTTGTGGTTATCTTTGGAGTCCTTGGCAATTTTTCTTTTGAAGCTCGCCTTGAATGATTTTATGAGGGATCATAGTTTCTTGCTGATACTGATCAGGGATGTCTTCCCTTCTTGGGATTTTACTCTTTTCTGTACTAGTTTCCTCCTTCTATTGTATAGCTTGTTTATGGCAGGGGTCCACCAGACTGGTTTCCTTTTCTTGGAGGAGAGTCTTGGTTTTGCTTGGGATAGCACGATCCATGCATTCTTGTAGGTGCCCATAGAATGCATTAGTAAAGGATTTTGCAGCTTGGACAGTATTATCCTTTAGCATGGGGACTTTGAAACTTTTCCCCTTGGTCTTAAGTAACGTGAAGTTTGCTTTTGAAAAGTTTTTCACTGTGGTTTCCTTGTCTGGGGGTGGGGGCAGAATGTGGATATCCAAAGTAATTTGTTTATGGTCAGATCTTACCAGTAAGGGGTTGACCTCCGGTGTGGAACACCGGTCGCCCATGTTGGTGATGACCAGGTCCAATATGTTGTCACCTTTGGTGTGAGTGTTGACCAGTTGATCCAGGGCATTTGAGTTTATAAATTCTAGGAAATGTTGGGCAAGGGAGTTAGTACTTGAGTAGTTCTCCCAGTTAATGTTTGGGTAATTGAAATCACCCAATATTAAGGTGTTTGGTAGGACCTTTATGTTTCCCAGTGTTTCCAGAAACACAGAATGGGGGTCCCGGGACATGGCTGATCTGTAGCAAGCTACTATTTGAATTGCAGTTTTGCCCGTTGTTAGTTGCACGTGCATGATCTCTGAAGCATCGTGCTGTGCCACTAACCTGGAGGTGTGGGTATCCTTGATGAATATGGATACGCCCCCACCTTTTGTATTTCGGTCTGGGTTCTGTGGCCGAAATGTATGGTATGAGTTGTAGCCTGGTAGTGTTGGGGTGCTCTCTGGAGCCTTAAACCAGGTTTCTGTTACTGCACATTTATCGATTTTCTCCATACTGAGGTTTCTCAGTATTTTAAACGTTTATTCACTATTCTCAAACCTGACCTAGAAGCTATAGATTTAATTGATCCCACTGTTGCTAAGCACTTAGTTAATTCCAATCCTACTCTTTCTGAGGATGGGAAAATTACTGATAGGTATAAGAGAAAGAGGAATACTGGTTTTCCTGCAGCTTTGATTTTCAGAATTTTTAATTGTCGGGCTTATATGTTGAAGTTTGTTCTGACAGACTATGAAAGGATTAGGGATGTTTTATCTACAGTTACTTCTTGTGAGGAAATATCTATTTTAAATAGCTTAGTTTCTTCTGTTGCACAGGTCACTACTCATTGTTTACAGTGTGAGCATGACTGTGTTGATAGTTCTTCCAGGGCTATGACCACTGTTGCTGTTTTGAGGAGGTCTGCATGGCTGCATTCTTCAAACCTCCATGATGATGTTAAGAATGAAATTTGAAATTCTTCCTTGGATAGAGATTTAGGGTTTGGCCCCTTTGCTACAGATGTGTTTAGAAAGTGTGATGAGAGTCAATTTGATCCATGGAATCTGTAAGATTTTTCAGCCCTTCTTTTCCAAATTTTCTATATGTTCATCAAATTTTGACAAAGAAAGACAAAATAAGAAGTCTCAACAAAACACAGGTAAACAAATGTTTAAGAAGAAATGATATGGGGGATCCAAAAAGAAGTTTCAAACCTCCCAAAATCAAGAACAGCCCAACAAGTCTGAATAATTATTCAAGTGACTTTATGAAACCCTCTCACCATGGCCCCTTTTTTCCCAGAAAGTCTGGATCTACATTTTTCTCTTTGACAACTGATAGTTTCAGACAAATGGGATCTGAAAATCATTTATCATGGTCACAGATGGCAGTGGGGGGAAATTCCTCCTTTCCAGGGGATCATTTCTCAACCTCCAGATCAAAATTTTTTGTTTAACTGGTTTTTTATCACATACTGTCCCAAGGAGTCATACAATCAGTTCCTCTTTCCCAGGTGGGGAAGAGTATTTATTGAAGGATGTATCTAATGCCAAAGAAAGAAAATTCTTGGAGACCAATTCTGGATCTTTCCTTCCTAAAAAAAAAAACGAAATTAAAAATGAAATTGGCACATTTTTGAACTTGGCTGTGGAAGAAGGCATTATTACCCAAAACACGCAAAACATCTCACAGTGATGGACCCTCAGAAACAAATTCTGTACCTGCTTCCCAAAATTCATAAGTCTATTTCCAAACCACCAGGCAGACCTATTGTATCAGGCATTGGCTCACTTACAGAACCACTCTCCATGTTTTTGACAACAACTTAAACCATTATTCTTACAAATCATACAAGATACTCAATTAGAACCATATTGGCTCATGTGCACGTTGGATGTAAAATCATTGTATACCAGCATACCCCACTGGGCAGGGTTGCAGGCTCTACAATATTGGTTAGAACATGCCAACCTATATCCACCAGACCTCAATACATTGATCATCTGCATGGCTGAACATGTGCTTAATAAAAATGTTTTTTGACTTTCAAGGAGAATGCTACTGGCAACTTCAAGGTACTGCTATGGGGGCATCTTTTGCCCCCATATACGCCGATCTATTTATGGCATACTTGGAAGAATGTCTGATATATAATCCACTCCATAACATATATATGGTAGAAATTGATATATGGCGCAGATACCTAGATGATTGTTGGATGGTGTGGCGTGCTGATCCTATATATCTACAGGAGTTTGTGGAATATCTCAGTAGTAACATTTGGGGCATACAATTCACTATAACATACAACTTCAAAACCATCGACTTCTTGGATATAACAGTCTATAGGAGTAATGATCATACATTGAGTACTAAAATTCATAGGAAATATCCACAATACAACACTTTACTCCATGCATCTAGTATGCATCCATGCCACACCATCCGCAACATACCAAAATCCCAATTTCTCCGGATCAAATGCATTAGTTCCTCCAAGAGGGATTTTGATGAAGCCAAAGTGGATCTCCAAAACAGATTTTTGGACAGGGGATACCACCAATTTGACATTGTCAGCCAGTATATGGTCAGACAAGCAGGACAGGAACACACTACTGGAATACAAGACACGCCAATCGACAAAACAAGAATCTTCATTAAGGTTTGTTACTATGTATGGTAGAAACAATAATGTTATTAGAAGCACCCTTGATGCAAATTGGAACATACTATTAGCCAATGATCATCTTAGAGATGTTTTGGGCCCAAAATGCCAGTTTTCTTATAGACGGGGCAAAACCCTAGGAGCAGTATTTTCACATTATAAACACAAAGAAAGTGGGGGAGCCATCTACAAACAGATGACTATCTCTGGAGACCAACTGTTGGGCACCTTTCCATGTGGCCACTGTACATCTTGTAATCAAGTAAGTAAATTAAAACAATTTATGAGTGCTAATACGAGTGGAGTCTATGATCTTAGAGTTTTTGGTAATTGCAGCAGCAGTTGGGTCATATACCTGGCAACATGTCAATGTTCAGCATTTTATGTTGGGCAAACATCACGCTCACTACGAGTTAGGATGGGGGAACATAAAAGTGATATCAGAAACAAGAAAGAGACCAATGCTCTGTATTGACACACTTCTAAACATCATAATGCCAAATTCATGTTTATGATTATAGATAAAATCACTGGAGACAGGAGTAATCAACAGGGGTGGCACAGGATTTTGGACCACTAAGAGAAATATTGGATTATTCACCTTGGAGCTCTCTTTCCCCCTGGCCTTAATGATCATTTATAATTTGGAATGATTGTTAATACCGGAATTAGCCTGAAGAATTAGGATTATACTGATTTAAGAATCATATATCCTAAGATATTAATAGCTTATGCCATACATTTTCATAAATTTATAGGCTAAATGGTCCGGTTATATAGTAGTTAACTTTATAATCTAGAACATATCATTGCCAGTTGGTGTGTATTATCAAATGGGAACATAATTAAAAAATATTGGAACAATTGTGTGTTCAACAAATGGAATAGTTCTTGTACATATATTATGTAACTGATATATGCCACATCATAGGAGCCAGAGTTATATAAAACAGATATGTGACTTTTACAAACCATATCAGTTTATTCTCTGGATTTACTTTAAGCCATACATTCCTGTTGTTGTGAATTACTACTTAATAACCACATAATATACCTATTTCTAGGGTACGGAGAGTTATATATAGCAGATATGTGTTTTTTATTAATCATATCAGTTTATTCTTTGGATCTACCTTTAGCCATGCATTTATGTTTTTGTGAATTACTATTCAACAATCCTATAATATACCTATACCTATGGTACTGAGGACCTCATGATGTGTTATATATCCCCACTACAACACAATATTCACAGGTTCTTTATTCACTTTTTATTTATTTTTTACTATATGTATATTATATATTATATATATATATATATATATATATATATATATATATATATATATATATATATATATATACTAATACTTTTTGTTTGTTTTATGTTTCATATATAAGTGATATTACAAGTATCTCATCTTGATGACGAAACCTTTTGTATATATGTATTATACACTAATAGAAACACCAGCCTTAGGGTCGGATTGTACCATTCTTCTATTGGTTGCTGGTATGTATAAATATTCACGAGTGCTGTATAGATGTAAAATGCTTTTTCACTGAGAAGGCTATCAAGCCGAAACCGGTTTGAATAAGATTATATTTATTTAATGGCATTTCATGCCTCAAGTCTAGTTATTATATATTAAATTATTTACAGCTGCACATGCTGGCCTCTTGTGTTTTCTTCTATATTGGTTTGGCCGGGCATACCGTACTGGCGAGGCGTGGGGTTTACACTCTTTCCTTTCTAAACCTGTCTGGGATAGTGTCCAAATTCAAAATGATGTCACTTTACTACCTTTAACCTCTTATTCCTCTCTCAAGTTTCCTGGCAACACTAGACTTAAAATATACTTATCACATCCTTGTTCACCCAGAGTCTTCAGCTATTTCTTAGATTTTTGTGTGTCTGAATCACATTATCAGTTCTCTGTCTTACCCTTTAGACTATCCACTGCACCATCATTGTCCATAAAGTGTCTAGCTCCAGTTGTAGCTCATTGCAGGCTTCAGGGTATCCATATTTTCCATATGTAGATGACTTGGCTTATCTTTGCAGAGTATTTATCAAAGTGCCAGAAATCTCTCACTTTGGTGTGAGATCACAAGTTGGGATTCCAAGAGAAAATTCAAAATTCTTTTTTTCACTCCTACACAGAGGATTGTGTTCTTAAGATATCAACTGGACAGCTCAGTTCAAAGAGATTTTCTTTCACAGGAAAAATAGATGTTATGTGATCCTATCTCGCCTACATTCTGAACTGATGGGTTCGGAGACGATCCCTCAGCTCCGACTCAGAACGCTTATGCTACAGAGCGAGGCCTCTAATTGGCTGAGCTATCTTTATCCCAGGATGCACCACCACTAATCCCCCAGATCTTGTTTGCCGCTAACAAGCTTAGACATGGTCTCAACATTGGCTGGGCTAAGTACTATTTATTTAGGCTTTTTCCTGTCACAAATTTCCTTACTTTGAACCCAAAAGCTGTTTTAACAGCTATTGTTGTTATATTAGTGTGATTGGTGAGTTTCTGTTGGTAAATTCGTGATTTTTTTAGTCAGGGAAGGTTTCTCGTTTTAGTTAGAGGGGCCTTCCCCTGTTACTTTGCTGCTTGTGTATCTTTCTTGGGTCAAGTACCCGTTTAAATTAGAGGGTCCTGACTCTCTTTCTCTCTTTTTTGAGTCTGTTAACTGTTTACTGTAAAAAAAAAAAAAAAAAAAAAAAAAAAAAATATTTGTTAAAGTTACTGGATTTAGCTTTACCTTTATCTAAAGTTTAGTGTTTTTCACTTAGATAGGTTCTGTGGCAAAGCAGTTATGTCTAAAGAACACAAACTCTCCGGGTTTAAGAAATGCACGAGGTGTGGTTTTAAAATGTCCATAACGGATGACCACTCCTCGTGCATCTATTGCTTAGGTGCTAAGCACCTACAAGAGTCGTGTAGTGTGTGCCACGCGTTCTCTTCTAGAGTCCTCCAGGAGAGGAAAAACAAATTAATCCTCAAGGGATTAATCAAGCCTTCCTTCGAGGAGGCTTTATCTTCCTCTCCGTCTCCTTCTAAAAAGAAAAAGGCGTCGGCTCCGACCAGTCAGTCGGAACCGACCGCTAAAAAATCTAAGCAGACTTCTCCATCGGCTCCACGGACTTCAGAGCCGAGGTCGGAACGGTCTGCCTCGATGCCTCCAGCCTTGACCCCTCTGATTTCGGAGCCGAGGTCTGGGGCATCGAGAGGCGGGTCACCCTCATCGGCTCCACTGATATTGGAGCCGATAAGGGTTACCGGCTCAGACTCTTCCCCCTCGGAGCTGAAGTCCTTATCGGCACCGAGGGAAATTTCCTTGAAACCTTCCTCGGAGCCGAAAATTGTTGAGTCCATTCGGAGCCGGTCCCCGAGCCCTTCGGAGCCGATGGAGAAATCGGTTCGGGCCCGATCGGTATCCTCTAGATCATCCAAGATGTCCGATTCGGACATCGACAGGGTGCTCCTTCGACTCTTCCAGTCTCCGGTGTTCCAAAAGCTAGTTTCGGCTCCAGCCCATTTGGCTTCAGAGCCGATGGTCCACTCCCCTTCTGTGGTTCCTCCTCCAACAGCTTCGGCACCATTGGAGCCGGTGCTGGTGGAACCTGTGGAGGTGTTAGGGTCGGGCCCGACCCTTGCTCCAACTCCGGCTCTTGGGTCGGAGTTCAGTACACGTACTTCTTCCTTCGGCCCTGGGGGGGAGGCTTCGGGATTGATGCTCTCGGTCCCAAGTCTCCCTCTTGGTGTGTCGGCGGCGGGAGTGCCGTCCACTGTCGTGGCCACGGAGGTGGGACACTTGCAGGATTCTGGTGGTCCTGCCTTCAGGGCTATGAGGAGTGCTTTAGCCAAATCTTCCTTGGCTACCTCCATGGTTTCCCCAGCTACCTCCCTGCATACGGAGACTGGGTCGTTGGCAGTCCCGCTGTCTTTAGACAGTGGAGCCCCCGGGCCTCAGGTTACCTCCACTGGGGTTTCTCCCCCTCCTGGAGGTCCTTCTGAAGCCTCTTCGGAAGAACCTCCCAGGAAAGGATCGTGCAAGAGGAAGCACGTTGACTCCCCTGATGAGTCTCTGACATCCAACACTGATCTCGATGATGCAGAGGGGTCCCCTAAGTCATCCTCGGATGATGTCTCCTTTGCAGACATCCTGGAAGCCCTAAAACAATGAGGCGGCTGGCAGTCCAAACCTCCCTCTGCTGATGAGTCGGTGTTCCTGAAGGCCTTCGGGGCTCAGCCCTCCGCCTCCTGGGTGTCTCCGCCCTTCAACGAGCTATTGGATTTGATCTGTCGGAGGGCGTGGGAACACCCAGACTCTGTGGAACCGGTGCCTGCTCGTCCGAACAAATTTCTCTCGGCGCCCCCTGATAGAGAGTTCCTAACAAAAGGTGTGGCTGTAGATGCTTTAGTGGTGGCATCTGCTACCCAGCAAGATGTAGCAGAGGCTTCTACGTCCATCCATCCTCCTAATAAGGAGTCTAGGAGCATGGATCGGTACGGAAAGCGCACCCTCAGTTCAGCGGCCTTTACACTGAGGTCCTTGAACTACCTTACGCACTTTACCAGATTTCAGAGGGATCTGATTAAGGAGCTATCCGATACCCTCTTGGGTAACCTGCCTGAGGAGCTGGCCCAGACGGTTGGCTCTCAGCTGGCTACAATGTCGTCCATTTCAAACTCGTCCATGAGGCTCATTTCTTATGCGGCCGAAGGGGCGAGTAGAGCGGCGGGTACAGGCATTGCTCTACGGAGACAAGCCTGGCTCCATCTATGTCATTTCGCGGAGGCCTTTAAGTCTTCATTTGCCGACGCCCCCTTTGATGGGTCCTCCCTGTTTGGACCCAAGGTAAAGGACACACTAACCCCCTGTAAACAGGAGGGTAAGACTCTGACTGCCGTAGGGGCACGATTTTCCACTCCCTTTCGGCCTTATCCCAAGGCTAAAAGAGGAGGGAAAATGTGGTTCCGTAGATCTCAGAAGCCTTACCCCTCTCAGCAGGAAGGTTCCCCTTCCAGAGGCAGAGGGGGAAATTCATCCAGAAGACGCCGTCCCAGAGGCGGCAGAGGCCCTCGCAACACTGGAGACTGCGAGTCCTTTCGTGGCTCTTCAGCCTTTCATAGTCCCTGAGGGATTGCCTGGCTGTGCTGCTCCGGAGCCAGTCGGGGGTCGTTTCTCGAAGCACCTGAAGGCCTGGGAAGGGATCACTCAGGACCGATGGGTGCTTCGGATTATCGCCGGAGGTTACTCCATCCCATTCTCTCACCCCCCCCCCCAGTCCAAAAAAATCCCGGACCCGCCACCCAGTCAACGGGATACCGCAGCCTCAGAAGTTTCAAAGCTGCTGCAAAAAGGAGTCATCCAACCGGTCCCCGCAGACCAGATCGGATTAGGGACTTACTCAAGATTCTTTTTGGTGCCAAAAAAGACCGGGGACTTGAGGCCCATTTTGGACCTCAGCATCCTAAACCGTTCAGTCAAAAAGTCCAAGTTCCAAATGGTCACTCTACAAACCATTCTCCCATTGCTGGAGAAAGGTGTTTGGATGTGCTCCATAGATCTCAAGGACGCTTATTATCATATCATGGTACATCAAGCGTCCAGGAGACATCTGCGCTTCAGCCTAGGAGGCAGTCATTTTCAGTTCCGTGCGCTGCCCTTTGGTCTCACCACAGCTCCCAGGGTGTTCACCAAGTGCTTGGCAGTTGTGACTGCTCACCTGAGAAGTCTAGGATTCCAGGTGTTTCCGTATCTAGATGACTGGCTCCTAACTGCCACCTCCAAGCATCTACTTCTGTGGAGCCTACAAGCCACTATATCACTGGGCAATTCCCTTGGAATCACCTTCAATTGGCCAAAGTCTGTGTTGCTGCCATCTCAATGAATAAGATTCATAGGGGTAGAGATAGACTCAAACCAAATGCGGGTCTATCTACCTACAGACAGAATTCAAACCATACAGAATCAAGTTTGAGCCTTACTTCCCAGGTCCAAAGCCCCAGCCAGAATGGTCCTGCAGCTATTGGGATCCATGTCTGCCACGGTTCTTCTAGTCCCCTTGGCAAGGTTGCACATGAGAATCCTCCAGTGGCTTCTTTCAGCTCAGTGGTCCTTTCAGGAACTCCCTCACAGTCACCTCATATGGATCACGGAATCTTGCAAACGGGACCTTCGCTGGTGGCTAGTGTCCCCCAATTTGGATCAGGGACGACCCTTTGTTCTACCTCCTCCGGCGGCCACTTTGACCACAAACGCCTCCCAGATGGGGTGGGGGGGGGCATTCCCTGGGCAGGTCAGTCCAAGGCAAATGGCACCCAGAAGAGACTCTTCTTCATATCAACATCCTAGAAATGAGGGCAGTACTCCTGTCCCTTCAAGCCCTTCACGATTATCTCCCTCAGGGCGTAATTGCTGTTCACTCAGACAACATGTCAGTTGTCTGGTACCTGAACAAACAGGGAGGGACCAGATCCTATCCTCTTTGCAGAGAAGCCATGAGAGTTTGGGAATGGGCAGTCTCGACCAAACGCTTCCTAGTGGCTACTCACATACCGGGCAAGTCCAATGTCATAGCCGACAGATTGAGCAGAACCATCCTCTCTCCTCACGAATGGTCTCTGAATATGACAGTTGCAAGTCAGATTTTCAGCGAATGGGGAGTTCTGTGTTGCGACCTCTTGCGACTCCTCTGAATCTAAGTGCAAAGAATTCTTCTCCCTAACCCCGGCTCCGGGGAAGAGCTCCATGGACGCATTAGTCCATCCTTGGCCCACCGGCTTGCTTTATGCCTTCCCTCCAGTTCCTCTCCTCCCCAGGGTGATTCAAAAGGCATCTCTCTTGGGGAGCAAAATGATCTTAATTGCTCCTTACTGGCCTCGTCAAGTGTGGTTCCCCTATCTTCGGAAACATGCTCTGGAAGGTCCATGGTTCCTGGACCAGGTCCCAGACCTACTGGTTCATCAGTCGGGACTATTCCACCAGTCCCTACACACCTTAAAATTGACGGCTTGGCTCCTCCTCTTCCGACGATAGTCAGGAGTCATACATTGGATCCAGATGTTGTGCACATATTATCTTTGGCCCATAAGTCTGCTACAAAGAAACTGTATTCTAGCAAATGGAAAAGTTTTGCTATTTGGGCTCAACTCCGGGGCCTGCACCCCTTTTCTATTCCGGTGGCAGAAGTACTAAAATTTCTGACCTCTCTTTTCAATCAAGGCTCTTCAGTTTCTACCATCAAAGTACAATTGGCAGCAATTTCTAATTTTCACGAATCCATAGACCCACCTTTAATGAGCAACAGATTGTGTAAGACCTTCTTGAAAGGTGCTGCTCTATTAAGACCTCCGATTTCTCATCCTGCACCTCCATGGGATCTCGATATAGTGTTACGCGCCTTGACTTCTTTCCCCTTTGAACCGGCAGCTACATGTGATCTAAAGTTTCTATCATGGAAGACAGCTTTTCTGGTGGCGATTACTTCTGCCAGAAGAGTTTCAGAGCTTCAAGCTTTGTCAGTGAAACCCCCGTAATTGGTTTTTCATAAAGACAGAGTATCCCTCAGACCAAATCCTTCCTTTGTTCCTAAAGTTTGTTCTACTTTCTGCTTACAACAATCGTTAGAGCTTCCAGTTTTTTTCCCAAAATACTCTAACAAAGCGGAGTTCATATTCCACACACTAGATGTCCACAGACAGTTACGTTTTTATTTAGACAGGACCAAACAAACAAGGAAAACAGATCAGCTGTTTGTATCCTTTGCAGATAACAAATTGGGCAACGCTGTCACAAAGGTCACTATTGCCAAATGGATCAGGGACTGTATTACTCAAGCTTATATTTATTCTAACAAAGAGCTTACCACCTCTGTCAAGGCTCATTCTACAAGGGCTATGGCTACTTCGGTAGCATTTCATTCTAAGCTTGCTATTAGTGACATTTGTGCTGCGGCTACATGGTCTTCCCCGCACACCTTCATTTCCCACTACAAATTAGATGTGGCATCTAGAGGACGAGCTTCATTTGGTTCCACAGTGCTCAGAGTGTTTTCCAATGAGCCACCTGGGATTTAGGTGCTAGGGACGCTGTCCCATCACTTCAGAATGTAGGCGAGATAGGATCACATAACATCTTTTAGTTATGTACTCACCATAACTTCAGATGTTTGGGATCCATCTCGCCTACATTCCTAATAACCCACCCTCCTTCCCCCTTCCTTGGAGATCAGAGGATATCAGAAGGTCCGAATCCTGTTGTTTCATCTTGAAACATCTAACAATGTTATATAACCAAGTTGTGCATGTGTGCATGAATGCGGACAAACAAGATCTGGAGGATTAGTGGTGGTGCATCCTGGGATAAAGACAGCTCAGCCAATTAGAGGCCTCACTCTATAGCATAAGCGTGCAGAGTCGGAGCCGAGGGATCGGCTCCGAACCCATCAGTTCAGAATGTAGGCGAGATGGATCCCAAACATCTGAAGTTATGGTGAGTACATAACTAAAAGATCTATATCTAGATCTATTCCTAAAGTTTTTCATTCAGATTTTTGTCACTGCAAAAGAATACCTCAGGATTTTGGGTCTTGTGACATCTGTGATTCTTATGATTCCCCTGGCAAGACTCCACTTGAGAAAGATACAGTGGTATCTGAAATATTTTTGGTCCCAGCATCATTATCCTTTATCTTTTCAAATCCTAGTGCTGTGCTTTGTCAGAAGAGAAATCTTTTGTTGGAGACAATAGATATCTTCAAATCCAGGACTCCCCATTCTCCCTCCCTGCTCCAAACACAGACACTTCAGACTTGGCTTGAGGAGCAGTTTTGACAGGGATAAAAGTTCAGGGGGTGTGGGATACCAAGGATAGATCCAAACACATAAATATCAAGGGGATGCTTACCCTGATCAAGGCATTCAACTCTCTGAACCATCTTTGGTCTCTGAGACCTCTTCAAGTGGTTAGAGAAGACAATACTACAGTCACATGGTACTTTAACAAACAAGGGGGAACCAGGTCATATCATCTTTGCAGACTAGCTATGACTTCATTCACAGCAATCAACTAGTAAAATTCTGTTCCAGGACTCCTTGCAAGAAGGCCTGAAAAACAAATGGCTTTTCTTTTCCTTGAACAGGAATCTTCCCTGTATGCTTTTCCACCCATTTCACTAATATACAGGGTACTTCTTAAGATTCAGGAGGAATCCACCAAAATCATTGTGGTGACTCCCTTCTAGTCCAGAGAATCATGGTTTTTCCTTCTTTTGGAAATAGCCAGGGGCAATTACAACAAGCTTCCTCACAGATGGATCCACTAACAGAAGAACAAGGGTGTTTGATACACCTATAACATCAATCAATTTCAATTGACTGCCTGGATGATAGGGTCTTAATTCATTTTAGGCATCTGTTTACTCAGGACATGCAGCAGGTACTAATGGAGACAAGATTACTTACTTTAGCAGTGATCATTCAAACATCTACAGCTATGGTAAGTTTTATTTACACAACTGTACTTTTCCTCTCTCAAGTTTCTTGTTCTGACTGAAGAGAGTGTTTCTTCTGATAGTTTCTAAGAAGGATTTTCATTTCTTTTCTGAAATCACATCCAGAATGAATTATTTGTATCAGTGGGAACAAAATGATATTCCACTGTCTTTAAATCAATATTATGATTTATTATAAATGCAATTTCCTGAAACTCCTCCAGATCCTTCTGCTCTTCCAGATACTTTTATTATGGTATATAACTTGTCTGATAGCCAGCTTGGTGCAGGCACTCCACCCCCCCCAAAAAAAAAGGCAGATGGATTATATAAAGTCCAACAGTTTTTATTTTACAACTCAGTATCTGACCCAGCAGTAATTTATTTTGTAAATCCTCCTGCTGTGGTTAAATATCTGGTAAATGCTACCCTCCCCCGATAAGGATGGGAAAGCCTTTGAAAGATTTGGTTAAAATGTATTCTTCTGCAGTGCTCATTTTTTACATTTCTTAATTGTCAAGCTCACATGTTAAGTTTATGCTTGCTTCTTTTGAGAACAGGAGGGACATTATAGCTTATTTTTCTTCTGAGGGAAAAAATATGTGTGTAATCTTGTTGTTTCTGTGTCTCAAGTGGCTAAACACTCACTGAAGTGTGCTTATGATTCAGCTGATGCCACTTCCAGAGCTGCTGCTACCAGAACTGTTATGTGAGGGCTTGCTTGATTGCATACACAAAACTTCCTGAGGATGTTAAAGATGAAATTATGAATTCTGCCTTAGATAGAGAACTTGTGTTTGGACCAGCTGCTGCAGAGGTTCTTAAAAGTGTGATGAAAGAAGGAAGCTGATTCAGGGAATTTTTCAAATTGTTCACCCTTCCTTCTTCAAATTTGTCAATGGTTTTACAGCTACTGCTGTATCATTTTATAAAAAGAAAATTTAAGTCGATACAGCAAGCAGCTGGCAAGCATACGTTTAAAAAACAATGGCAAGGGGGTTTAAAAAAAAATGGAGGAGCCTTCCTCCAGAAACAAAGACAGTCCAACGCAGTCCAACAAGGCTGAATGATTATCTACAGAGTGCCAACCTCCCAACCTAGCAAGCCATTGATTCTTTCCCAAAATCTAATTCTCTATTTCACTTTTTGGCAACAGATAGTCTCAGACAAATGGATTCTAAGAGTGATTCATCAGGTGTACAAATGGCAGTGGGAATCTCTTCCTCCATTTCGAGGAATTCCTCCTCATCTGCTACATCAGATTTCTTTGTTTTTTTCTTGTTATTCAGTATCTGCTAACTCAGGGAGTGATAGAATCTGTCCCTCATTCCTGGAAAAGGAAAGGTTTTTATTCAAGAATGTTTCTGGTACCAAAGAAAGAATCTTCATGTAGTCCAGTTTTAGATCTTTCCTTTCTAAAGTTCAGAATGTTATCCCTTAAAGACCTGTTACCTCACATTCCCTTTTTATAAGTGTCCATAGATTTTAAGAATACTTCTCATTGCATTCCTATGGCACTAGATTTCATTTTTTTTGTTAACGTTTTATGTGTCTGTATCACTGTTGGTCCTCTGCATTACACTTTGTGTTGTCCACTCTGCCAAGGGTATTCACAAAGTGTCTAGTCCTGATGATAACCTGCTTCAGACTGCAAGGTATTCACATTTTCCCTAATTTAGATGACTTGCTTCTCTTTGCAGAGTATTTTTCAAAGTGTTATTAATCTCTCACGTTGGTGAGAGATCTTCTTAGACTGGGGTTTCAGGAGAGCATCCAATGGTCTTATTTACCTTCTTCCCACAGGATTATTTTCCTGTGGTATCTTTCATATCCCTCGGTTCAAAGAACTTTTTTACAGTAAGGTGAAAACCTCAGAAAGGGAATCTCTCATGATACTAGGTCTCATGACATCTACGATTCCTTTAGCTAGACTCTGCATCAGAAAATTTGTATAGTCCCAACATCAACATTTCCTGTCATTCCAGATTCCTGTTTTGGGGTTTGTAAAAAGGCAACTTCTTTGGTAGAGAGACCAGTTTTATCTAAGTCTAGGTCTCCCATTTTCCTTTCCTGATCCAGCACAGTCAACACTTGGGGAGCAAAGTGCAGGGTCTATGGAACAAAAAGGACAGATCAAAACACCCAAATAGAAAAGACATGTTGGCAGTAATAAATGATCTCAACTCTCTCAGTCATCTATGGTCCCCGAGACAATTACAGTTGGTTACAGACAACACCACAGTAATGAGGTACATAATCAAATGGAGGAATCAGCTCTTACCCTCTGTGCAGACCAACCATGGTAGCCTGGGATACAGTTTTTCAGCACAGTCTCACTCTTCAGGCAACTTTCACTCTGCCAGAGCAAAATTTTGTGATAGACAAGCTGTGCAGGACCAATTCAGACCATAATGAATGGAAACTAAATCAGGAGGGGTCTTCCAAGAATCCATCCAGCTGTGAAGAACACCCCAGATTAAGCTATTTGCCTTCATTCACAACAATCAACTAGAAAAATTCTACTATAGGACTCCTTGCAAGAAGACCTGGAAAACAAATGTATTTTCTTTTCCTTGGACAGAAATGTTCCTGTATGTTTTTCTCTCCTTTCTGCTGATAGTCAGGGTCATTCTGATGATTCAAAAGGACTCTCCAAAGATCACTGTGCTAACAACCATCTGTTCCAGGCAACAGGGATTCTCCCTTCTTTTGGAGATGCCCAAGGACAATTACCACAAGCTTCCTCACAGACTGGACCTACTCACACAAGGCAGAGGTTGTTTGATGCACCCAGCTTGAAATAACTTTAACTAACTGCCTGGATGATATAATTTTAATACCTTTTTGTCAAAAGTTTTCTGAGGATGTGCAGCAGGTATTAAAGGAGGCAAAGAAACCTGCTACCGTGAAATTGTATATTAACAAATGGAAAATATTTTCTACTTGATGCCAAAACTAAAACCAGAATACTTTTATAGGTTTATAGTTCATAGTTATATTTATTTATTTTACATTTGTTGACCGGGCTAGTCTAGCTGGATATATGTCCATTTTCAGTAGAGGCCCGGGGAGAAAAGCTCCAAGACAGATACAAACAGACAATAAGTATTGTTACAAAAAACAAGAAGTAGACATAGAAAATATTTTATGCATTTAACAGTAAATATCATAAAACTATATACAAAGTTTAGAGCAAGATAATATACATATGCTAGTGGCTAAAAAAGAGTAGTATCCAGGTTCTTACTAGATGCTTACCATTGCACTACAGAAGATTAATTTAGTGGAGAGAGAACAGCTAGAAAAGATATTAGTAGCGTTAATGATAGGTGAGTCAGGGTTGGTACAAGGGCACAGCCAGTGGGTTTTGAGGAAGGTTTTAAGTTTTTGTTTGAAGAGTGGTAAGGAAGGAAGGGAAGTAAGTTCATTAGGTAGAAGGTTCCAGTTTTTCCCAGTTGTGTTTGAGAATAGAGAGTCCCCCTGCCATGTTGTGAGACTTGCTGATGTTAACTAGGAGTTTATTTGATGAATGCAAGGTATTAAGATTTTTGTAGGGGGTTATGAGGTCTGAGAGTATTGGAGTACTGTTTGACTGGTAAAGAACCTTATGGGCAATTGTAAGTTGGTTGAGTTAAAGGTGGTTTTGAAGTTCAAGCCACCCGAGTTGTTTGAGATTCTGACAGTGATGGGTTCTGAAGGGTTTGCCAGTGGCAACTCTGGCAATATTATGATAAGAGGTAGCAAGTTTGAGAAGATTATTTTTGGATAGGTTAGTGCATATTGATGAGGCATAGAGTAGAGTAGAGATTCGATGGCAGTGGGCAGTGGTAGTTCTTGCTATTGGAGTAAGGAAGGGTTTGACTCTGTACAGGCAGCCCATTTTTCTGTTAACTGATTTTATAGTGTTGTTAATGTGGGTGTCGAAGTTAAGGTTGTTGTCTATTGTAATACCAAGGAGTTTGGTGGTAGAGTCTGGGTATATGAGGGTACCATAGTTAGAAATGATTGAGATATATATTGGTGTGGACCTACAAATAACTCTGATATTATCGTGACAGAACTAAAATGCTTAGAAATTCTAATCAGTTATGAATTTCTATACTAGACTAATGCCCACAAGGGCCTTTATTTGCTGTACAGTCCAACCCAATTGTGTCCCTATGTATCATGGGCTTTTATTAGGATGGGGAATATTAGTTAGGAAGTTTCTAGAGATTTCATAAGGCTAGTATTTCTCTGGTCCCACAATATTTATGTGAGTTATTATCCTCCTCTGTCCTTTCTTACTTATCTATCAAAGTATGTATACCAATCATCTATTTCAGCATGTCTGCCCATGAATACTCCTCATGTTAAAATGTTTTGGAAAGGAGTGTTACATACCAGACCTCCAAGAAAAAAGGTGGCTCCTCCTTGGGATCTTAACTTTGTTTTGAAAAAATTAACCCTTGTTCCATTTTAACCAGCTCATTAGGCTCAGATTTCAGATTCTTAACAGGGAAGACAGTTTTGCTTACTGATCCAACTTCTGCAAGAAGAGTATCTGAGTTGCAAACTGTTAAGCTGGGTCAACACTATCTCTTTTTCCACAAAGATACTTTTATGCCTCAAGTGGTATTGGGGTTTACTTTGAGCCAAGCTATTTATCTCCCTATCTTCTTTCTAGAAATGAAAAATGAGGGAGAAAGGATTCTCCGTCCACAAATAACACTGATATTATCTTGACAGAACTAAAATGCTTAGAAATTCTAATCAGTTATGAATTTCTTATGAAGGTAATAAAAAAAGAATGACATGTCAAAGCAGACTGTTTCCAAATTGTTGTCTCTGGCTATTACCTTTTCTTATTCCCACCACAATAAAACTATTCCAGGCAGTGTCAAGACTCACTCTATCAGGGCCTTGGCTTCATCTGTGTTTTTTTTTTTTTTGGAAAAAGGGATGGATTCTAGAAGTATTCCAGAAGTAGCAACCTTTATAAAACACTGCAAACTTGATTCCTTTTGCAGGTCAAGAGCAAGCTTTGCTCAGACCATTCTCCATGGGCATCTGCCCCTAATACTTCCTCTTCCTAGTCATTATAAGCTCTGGTAATCTACCCATATAACTATGTCTATTATGGCAGTGATCAAATGTGGTGGAAGGTTGGCGCAATGGTTAAGGCGCTTACCTTAAAAACACAAGGTGCAGGGTTTGATTCTGACATGGGGTAATTGGCTAGGCTTAAAAAATGGCCCATAAGGGCAGTTAGCCTAGTACTAACCTATGAACATGGTACAGTTATGTAAAAAACACAAACACATATATCATAACTGTAGATGTTCAAATGGCTATTGCTTCAATAGCTGCTCCATCCCTCTTATGTTATTATTGCCAGGGTGATGACTTTTATTTTTGTTTTCCTAACATTAACATCTTTCAGACTTTATCTTCCCTCTTTCTGTTGGCATGAAAGCTCTGAAGAGCGTAGCACCCAAACCACTGTTTTTTCTTCAGTTCTGTTCAAGTTGGTAATTGTCTAAGCACTTAAAAGCTGCCATTAAGCTTTGGAAACTGGCTGGCAGTTATAGCCTTGGCAGGATATAACCCCTATAGCTAAGGCTACTGCTGCAGTGATCGTTCAAACATCCACTGTTATGATACATTTACTTATACAACTACTTTTTCAGTGGAGGCCCAGGAAAAAAGCCAAAGTACAGTTATTAAAGCTGAACATTAATAAATTAATATGTTTTTAAAATAATGATAGCATTATTTCAAATATAAGTGATGTTGTAAAAATACTATCCTGGATAACACAAATATAAAACTTTTTATAGGGTTGTGTGAGTACAATATGGGAAGGGTAAATAGTCAATGCAATAATAACAGCTATAATCCACTACAGTAACAATATACAGTAATAGTGCCAATGATCACAGAAGGAGAAATGTGTTGAACTATCAGTATATATGACAGGACCTACAGTTTGCATAGCTGTCAATAGTCCAGTGTAGTATAGCACGTGTGCTTCATGCTAAGAGAGTTCCTATAAGGAGGTACAGGTTTGTTTGTGTCTTTCGGCTTTTCCCGGTTAGGGGTCGCCACAGCGGAACTCCGGTCCGCTAATGATTGGCAGTAGATTTTTATGTACTGGCTTGCCCGGCCTAACGCACAACCTTCAACGAAGGAACGCCCATTCACGTATGTCGCTACACAGAAGACGCTATAACTGAGAATCGAATGGGCAACGTCTAACTGTGAGGCAACAACATTACCGCAGCACCACCACATACAGGTACATAGAAGAATTACAAAAACAAGCATATTAACCAGGTGAAGAGCTACTGTAGTATATATACATGTATACATTTAACCAATAGCCATTCTCTAAGCTTATTATTTCTGCCAGGTAGGTGGGCATCAAGGCAAGTGAGCAGTTAAGCAAATAAAGCACATTAGTATTTACTATTTGCATCTGACTAGGCTTACAGAGTATGTGAGATGTTTTTGAAGGAATTGATATGGTCAATATTTATGAGGGAGAGGGAAAGATTCCTACAAAATACATTTTGATGTGCAGCATGTTTATGCATTTCCTTAATTGCTCCATTAATCACATCATTTATTGTTTCTTCAGAGGAGTCATTGCAGACTAATAAATCTAAAAGACAACTGCTTCTTTAAAATTTTCACTCAAACTCAATGAAATTGGCTTGGCCAAAGTAACACTGGCGTGTTTACATATATCCATGCAAGCTAATCTGTGAGTGCTTGTGTGTGTGTGTGTGTGTGTGTGTGTGTGTGTGTGTGTGTGTGTGTGTGTGTGTGTGTGTGTGTATACATATGGGTGCATGGGCACATGCACTCACATTTCAATGCACTCCGTATGCTTGCCTAAGTGAGTAATTAATACATTTATTAAAATAAAACAATAAGAATGCTGAGTGCCATAATTGTACAGTCAACAAATGTTCATAATGGCAACAGTGGATAGATGGCCATTCTGAAATTCCAAAAATGACACCTTTTATTACTGTTCTGATGCTTTGATCATAAATGTGATTGTCATATCTTAAGATGAATTCAGGAGTGGACAAAACACTCAAGGTGGGGGAGAGGGTGATATACCAGATATTTGCTAGAACCAATTTCTGTTTGACCAGGCTCACTAGAAAACTACAGAAAATTATACTAAAAGGTATAAAATATTTGGAAACATTGCAGAAAAAAAATGCAGGCTCCAGCACCCAACCCCACTGTCCTTTAATAGCTTTTGTTATATTGCAGCTGCAGCTTATACTAAACTCATAGGCTCCTAGACAAATATTTGGTCTAATGAGGTGTTTTCATTCTGAGCTTTTTTAAATGCAATGCATGCTATGTTTCAAGGCCACTAAACATCACTCGCCATGCAAGATATACATATTGGGCATTCATTCAAACACTCCATCTTAAACAATTATAGCAGAAGCTTAATTATTTGTGTCTGTTTACTTAAAACTGAATTTATTAATGAATTAGCTAGCTGCTGCCCTCTTCAAGCTCCACAAAACCAGTAAAACATAAATTGTTAAAACTGTGATAAAAACGCAGTCTTTATGAAAATGGTCCTAAGTGAAGGTAGTAACGTGTTTCTTTATATTTAAATATCATGCAGTTAGGTCAATTAAATATTCATGCAACGACAGAATTCAAATACATGAGCAACCTTTTAGTGACAAAGAAAATTAAAAACTAGGTATGGGATGAGGTGAAAATGTTTCCATTCACACAATGACTACTATGTTTTCTTTTGTATGTCTGAGTTTCCCTACTATTAATGGTTCATTCTAAATGTTAAATATATGAGAAATTTAAAAGACTAAGTTCTTTAAAACACTGTCCATTGCCTGAGTGCTTGCTTTAACTCAGGACTCATTGGATCAAGAGTTTAGACGTAGCCTGAATAATGAAACGAAACATAGAACAAATCCCTTGAAAAATGACCTGCCCTGTGTATCCTTACAACATACTGCAACATTTTGTAAAGTTGTTGTTATCCGTTTTACAACATACTGTAATATTTTGTAAAGTTATTGCTATCCTTTGTTAAATTTACTTGAATGTTTAAATACTTTCAGCATTTTAGCCAAAACATGTTATATATTATAAAGAAATGCATATTTTGTGCAGAGAGCAAGATGAAATATGGAGAAAATACAGTTTTTGGACTGGTCGTGTGTATGACACACTGCATGACCCTTACTTTGATTCCATAATAAAATTCAAGGGAATAGAAATGTAAAAAACATTACTCCCAAAGTGCTCATAGAACCTTTATATATGCTGCATGTCTCTGTTTCTCCTATTACTGGTCAATTGGCAGTCACTTTCAATTATAATTAAAGCCGTAGCCAGGATTATATTAAATATCGGTTGTAAGAGGATTTTAGGATATCTACTTGACAATTTATAGAAGGCAAATACTTAAATGTCAGTGACAGACTTATGAAGCTTCCATTAGAAAATAAATTCTAGCAGCTGTAGATACTTCCTTCTGATTAATGGTATGTTTTCAAACTTTGTAAAAGTAAGCCTCTTTCAAATTGCAGAATAGTCCACAAGCTTCCACAAATATAAAAATACTCTGATCTTCTCATAAAAAATAACACAAACGCATCAATAAAAATATGGATGGATGGATGGATGGATGGATGGATGGATGGATGGATGGATGGATGGATGAATGGACACATAAATAAACAACTAAATGAATAACTGTACTGCACTTTATGGATGCAAACTGAGCCCCAACACACAGACACACACACAAGCGCATAGGCACATATGTGCAAACACACACTTGAAATAACAACACTTCTGGTGAGTACATTATTCTTTTATTATTGATTTGCAGTCATCACATATATTCATTAACTGCTATTCTGCATTTAACAAAGTCCCACATTAAGAAAACATGAAAGAAGTTTCAAATTCACAACTTTTATATCTGTGTTCTGTCTTTATTGTTTTTCATTACCATTACATTAATATCACTATTCTTTGGTTTCAAATATACACTATTTAATACAAAAACACAAAAATTATTACATTCCAATAACATGTTGAAAATCAGTGTATCTTTCTTAATATAACTGCACACAGTCCCAGGGATTTAGAAAGAATCCCACCAGTGGCGGTAAGAGAAAAAAGGAGCTGTTTGCACAATGTGGGAATTTGTGATTCAGAGATATGTTGACCACAATGAGGAAAGGCCTCAGTACTGGCTAATTTGCATGTCCCTGATTTGTCTTTAACTACTACAATTACAAATCAGAATTTTCCTTTTGTAGTTAACACTGGTGGCCCATGTTTTACATTGACACAGCCATCCCTCCCCCTCATTCACTTTCCCACATGCTTTCAAAAACACATACGCACACACACACACACACACACACACACACACACACACACACACACACACACACACACACACACACACACACACACACGTTTGATATCTGTCCAAGATTTGACAACGTCTTTAATGTTTCTTATGTTTTATCCTTATTGTCATAAATCAGAGATTCTTACAGTCAGTCAATAAAACATTAAGGTTTAATTTGTCTTATTGTATATAAAGTGCATTGTATTGCTATAGCTGTTGTTGTAGTAACTATTTAAATGAATCCAAGTAATACTTTAAGTATTCTCCGTGGTATCATCTAGTATTCCTATCAGCATTGTCCTGAAGCCTTCCCAGCACAGACACACAGAAATTCCTTTCAACTGTCTGTCCCTAATTTTACAAGCTACACCCTGCTGTTGTCCTTAATATGTACCTTGTCCACCATAAATAAATAACTGTTGCAGTCGTTCAATAATGCCAGAGATTAGAGTTTCATACTTATTATTATGTAAAAAAACTTTGCTAGACTAACTGATAAGTTGGTGTAGTGGGTTAATGCTGCTTCTTTCTGTGCCAAGGGTGTAGGATTTTAATAAACCTTTCACTTCTGTTACTTCATTAGTTTTTAAACACTAATGCAATATTTTATGATACTCCTGCTGACTAGTAGTGGCACAGAGGGCTCATATCCTCTATGTGTGGTGTGACAATACAGGGTTTGAATCTTTTAGTGGCTTTGAGGCATGCTATATATAGAATTCCTGGTATCTAGTGTTTCCCTCTTCCCATCCCATTCGTGTTGTATACCTTTGTTCCTTTATTTTTGCACATGTAAAAAAACATTACCGCAATTGTGATATCGCATTACTGGCAGTAGGCTAACAAAGTACGAGCACAGTAGGGTTTTACCAGAAGAGAGATTACATTACTTTTAGGAGGAATGAAAATAAGTAAATAACACATTAGGAAATCCGATTTATGTACAAGTCTTACGGAACATTATGACTGCAAAGCAAAAGCTTAGCTCTTACAGGGACCTAAAACAAGACTGTAATCTCTGGATATGCAGTTGTAGGCGGGAATGTTTATCGCAAAAAACAAAACAAAAAAAAAACAGGGACTCCAAAGTAATAAGCCAATCGATACACTGTCAGCGATCGGCTTATTACATTTACCTTTACACCCCCCTGTTACCATCATTTAAAGAAAAGAAAAAAAAAGTATGTTCCTCTTGCTGGCACCCTAAGTAGATTGCCAGATACATTACACACAGCCCCATCTCTCATACTCACAGACACACGGACATTCGGCTTTCACACACACACACACACACACACACACACACACACACACACACACACACACACACACACACACACAGTTAATTCTCTCATGCATCTCTCACACACAAGCATGCACAGCTCTTTTTCAGGCACACTCATTCATTCTGAGTTCTGCATCCAGAAAAACACACACACACACCGGTTTCACGGACACAACCTGCTCTGCATGCACACAGAAAGACATACTGATTTCAGGCACGCATTCGCTCACACACATGCAGACAGAAATACTTCTCAAGCACATACTTGCACACACTCCAACAGGATAGTTGGAGACCAACGAACTGGATCACAAAAATTATACATAGATAAAATTAAATTTGCAGCAACGTGATAATGCAGAAGCAGAGAAGCGCAGAGTTGTGGGACGATCTAACTTACCAAAACAAATTTTGGATATTCTGTGTGTGTTCAATGGACTTTGCCTGCTGTGCTGTCTTGCTGGAAAAATGCCTTGATATAATGATTCTGGATGGAAACAGTGGACGGAATAGAGTTCCACAACAAGTTTTATGTGAGTTTATAATAGCTGATAAGCTGGCCACACTTCAGAATGGTGATATCACAGTGTGGGAGGATCAGGATGAGAGAAGACTACTGATTTGACTGTGTCGAAGGTACGTCAGGTAGGTAGGGACCAACTCCACCTGAAAGAATGTGTTAACAAAGGATGGGGGATGGGCTTTCCTGCCCTATGCTACAGAAAGGCAGAATTGTAGAACTGACAAACTGCTTTTTGTGTTCTGCTAACTAATGGTGCCTGGGATGAGTTTACAGGGAAAGATAAAGGCTCGTGGTTGAGTTAAACTGTAGTTGAGCCCGGAGTTTTCCTTTAAGGCACATTGTAAAGAGGCACCACTAGTGTCTTGTGTTGCCCCTACCCTATGTCTTTCATGCAGCAAAACTTTTTTTCTTTTATTTTTTTAAGTGCCTTTAAAACACACTGCAAAAAGAATTATCCCTGGTGTCTAGAACCCCCCCCCCACCACCACCAAAGTTGCAGGATTTGCTCATTTGTTAGTCTAGGGGAGTGTAGAAGTATGACAGGCCTCCCCCATTTATTGTACATTCAGACATTCACACACACACACACACACACACACACACACACACACACACACACACACACACACACACACACACACACACACACACACACATATCCTACCCTACCTCCCCCAAACTACCCCCCTACTGTGACCCAAGCATTTGGCTATATTCATTAACATGACTGGCTCTGTTACATTACACAGCCAAGTGATTCTTTAAAATCACTTGGCTGCATAAATGCCTTACCACAGGGATTTCTGTGCTAGAGCACAATTAGCATAACCAGCTCCCCTGGAATGCCTCATTAACAATTAGCTTGACAGTAAAAACGTCTCACTGCACTGTTGCACACCTTCTCACTAAAGCACAATGGTAGGGCTGTCTCTGAATCAGAGCTGGATCCAGTGCAAGGTGACCTAAGCAGCTGCCTGGGGCCTGGCTTTGGCTAAAAAAATAAAAAAAAAGTTTCAGTTTAAAGAGAAAGAAATTATCTGGTTATCATTTTGTCTAAAACAAATATGAGACAGCCTCCATATGTCAAGATGTCATGACCAGCACAAATCACAGAGAGCAGACTGACTCCAGAAATGTACAAGACAGCATCAGCATCAGGATGCAGACACAGAAGAGATTTGATTCAGAACAGAGTAGCAGCACTGATTATAGAAAAATGCCATGGGAAGTTAGTGTAGAAGTCAAATGGTATAACTTTTGCAAGGTGTGTGTGTGTGTGTGTGTGTGTGTGTGATGCACTGTCTAGTTAATTGACTATGTTCAAAGTCTAACTCTGAATCTTAGCTATTGTGCAGCAAGAGCCTTAACTCATTACATCTGAGTGACACCTCCAGGTGCATCTGCAGTTACCTCCTACTGACGCCTCTAGGTGTCAAATATTGCTTGTTCATATTTGTGTCAGTAATACCAAAACCATGCGATATACAAGGTTTTAAAAGATTTCATCTTAAAGCTTACAAAATGGCAAACTCAACTGCATTCATTTTGTCAGTGTGCTCTTGTGAACTGTGGAACACCCTGCTATTTTGGACTTTATTTCTTACCACTTTCACCGGACTGGGTTCGTGACTTGTGTTAAAGTCTGCTTACATTAATGGCTTTGGGCGGACAGTTGGCTATACTGTATTTTAGTGATTCTAAGCCGTACTCTGTCACGGCAGTTATTTACTGACTGCATTTTACTTGTGTACGGAAGCTACAACATTGCTACAGTTTGCCTACACCAACAGTTTTGGGCGGACTACTGGACAAATTTACAGATTACTTACACTAAGCTACACTTGGTTATGACAGTTGACCATCAATAGCGTTTTACTTTTTACTTCATCAAAGAAGCTACAACATCGCTACCAGGGCTGGCCATCCTGGGAGTTTCTTATGGAAGTGAATTGACGAAAAGACGGAAATTTTCCTATTACCTTTTCAACTGTACTGGAATCCAGGTCTGGTTTTTACTTTTATATTATTTCACGAACCTTATATTGCCTGTGCCAATTAATAAGACATTATTTTTAAAATACGGACAGTACGTGGATTGTATCCCATTTTGGGCTTTTACACTCCTTGGCAACTTTGTATACTCAATAAACCTCGTGTGTTGATACAAAGGTGACCCATCCTTACAAGTATAACAGTCAATTTTTGTGCTTTTTCATCAACTGCATTCATATTTGACCTCTGTCTAGTGCAGGTAAAGAGATATTAACTGTTGTTTTTATTATATTAATTTATATAGACATAATCTTCACATTTTTCCAAATGTCTCAACAACCAAATAACACAGACAGAACTCCTTAGCCTCATATGAAAGCTCTCAGCTAGATGAATACAATGCTGCTGACAGTATGCGTGCAATTTGAGTGGTTGCTGAAATATTGTAAGTTCTTTATAAAATATTACAAAGGTAATAGTTATTATGTTTACTGTGACTTATAAAATTCAGTTTAAGACCTAGAACCTAAAGAATACTACCACTATAAAAAATAGTTTGTGCTGAAGAATTTGCCATTTATAGTTCTTTCATAACCCCTATGGTTCCAGAGATATGAACATTTGTTTGAAATGTGAGGACATAATTTGAGTCTGTCAAAAGGCTTAGGCTCTGCCCACTGGAAGTTACAGTGCAAACGTCCTGAGCTCCGTTGGAGTGAATGAGTCCTCCACACCAACTGCTAGGCCTCTTAGTTTTTCTTTTTGTAATCACTGAGGATCACAGTCTGTCAATCTCAGCATACCTCTCAACTGTCCATATTTTAATGTCCAGATCTTTGTCTCATATTTTTAATGTGTTCCTCATAACATTTTTGGCTTTTTGACAAGTCACTGAGGATTAAATTCACTGAAAATGGCACACATTTGAGTTTCAGGCTTCATATCCTTCAGAAAATGCATGATAACACAAATTCTGTTATTGCAGAAAAATTCTAAGTTAATAAGATCAATAATTAAAATATGTCCCTATTTTTGGACCTTTGTCCCTCCATTATTTTAGGCTTTGTCCAGATTTCTTGCCCTAAGAAGCTGAGAGATATGAATGTCAAATAACCAAAGCAGAAACGGCAGTGGCAACCCTCAGTAAAAATAAAACTAATAACCAAATTACAGAACACCACAAGGGCTCGTACCCAGGCCAGGACAGATCCAAAAGATAATGTGCAAAATATCGTAGATCAGTAAAACAAACTTTCCCAAAAAGTAGACTTTGATTGGGATTACTTTTAAATACTGACTATTTTGTTTCACACCTATGCTTTGATGAAGTCCGAATTTACCAGATGAAAGCACTTACCAGGGGTGATTTTTTTTTAATAAATACCTTTTAGTAAATTTTGTTTTACTGATTATCTTTTGGGATTTACCTTTTGGATCTGTCCTGGGCATGAGCCCTTGTGGTGATTTGTATTCTTAGATATGAATGTCAGTCATAAAGTTTCATAGTTTTTGTGGTTCATAATCAATGTCAGTAGTACAACACGTAGAACACTTGCCTTTGGTGCATTAGACTGTGGGTTCTATTCCCACACCAAGTAGATTGGTAGGTGACATTCTAATTGTTGGATGTTCCTGGTTAAATACATACTAAATGATGTACTGTATTCAATAATGGTTCTGACGAATGCCAAATACAGTGGAACAATGACCTCCTTGGACCTAGATGCAATACCTTTGTTTATAAGTTGCACAACATAGAATGATTTCCTTACTACTGTATGTAGACATAGGATAGTCAAAGGCTTGCTTACTGTCTCCGTGTGTCCCCAAGTTCCTGATTACTGGGTTGTCAATATGATAGTTACCAGGAGTGGGTGACTACCCAAAGGGTACTGTTATTTCTTGCATTTAGTTTCAGTCTGTGGCTCAAACAGTAGTTATTTGTCTGTGTTGGTAATAGTTAGTGCTTCACTGTATTCTGCTTTATTATGAATCACAGCACATCTCTTTAGTTTAATTGGTTACCCAATACATTTTCACTAAATGTGGGTTTCAAAGGAAAAGAAGTTTCTCATACTAAGTCTGTTTTCAGTATGAGAGTATTCTGTTGTTTGGAAAATAGCTGTGCTTTTTATGTAAAATTTGAAATAAAAGTTTTAAATGAAATCCAAATCTGTGTGATAACTGTAAAAGTAAAGAAGAAAATAGTATTTACACTGACAAGTTTGAACAATGTTTATGGTAATATGGGAGAAAGAGAGTCAAGTAGTGAGATATTGGTATGGCTGTTGGGGCCTGATTCATTAACATGCATAGGGCCCCATTTATTCACGACACAACTATGTTGATGTGTAAGAGATATATAATATAACAATACAGCATTATTAGCCATTCAAGTAGGTCATAGGATCATAAGATCTTAGGAGTTTACTAAGCTATTGACAAGGAGGTCATTTCAAGCCTGGCTGATTCATCCCAATGTAATACCATAGATATGCTAGTAATACCCAGGATTGCATTTAGTAAAGACTGTCCATGGCCAAGAGGGTTGTGGGCACTATCCCCAGTAAGAATTTACAGTGCCTCATCCACTTGTCCAGGTTCTTCTTGAACAGTGTTATAGAGGTGCTCTGCTTCGCATGAATTTGCAGCTTACTCCAAAGATGCAGCGGTCACTGGGAGACAAATCTGTCCCTCCAGCATGTCCTATTTAAGTCACAGGCCATATTTAGGTCCCTGGAATGGGTAGTTGTAGTCTTGTTTCATTTATGGTTATGCAGAAAGTTCAATAGATTTGGGTCTGAGATTTCTCTGTAAGCCAGGCATAAGTTTCCCCTAAGAAGTCTATATGATACAAAGTATAGTGACAGGGACTTTAGTCGGTCTGTGTACAGCATGTGCTGGAGTCCCTTGATCTTCTTTGTTACAAACCTCTGGGTCTGTCCAATGGTGAAGGTGCTTTGTATGGTACATACCAAATGGGGCATTATACTCAATTACGGGTTGGATTAGTGCCGACTATAGAGGGGGTTAACCTCTTTTGCTCTTGAGACAATGCCTTTACTAATCAAGTCTGCTACACAGAAAGCCTTCCTTACTACTGTAGACACATGTCAGTTGATGTTAAGGTCTCAGTCTACTTGTGATCCCAGATCCCTTACCACTTAGTGAGTACTTAGTGTATTGTTGTTGATTTGATAATGTGAAGGGACATTATTTTTGCTGAAGGGAATGATGATGTATTTCTCTGCATTCAGTTTGAGACTGTGACTAAGACACCAGTCCTTGGTCTGTGTAAGACCCTCCTGGAGTATACTGACATAATTTGGGGATTTGATAATTGCACCCAGTTTGCAGTTGTCCACAAACTTTTTCAGCCACAACCCCTTAGTTTTGGCCTGAATGTCTGAGAAATATATACCAAACAGTAGAGGGCTCAGCACTGACCCCTCTGGGACGTTGCTGGTGACATGTCTGCTTGTTGATGTGGACTCACCCACTTTGATAGCATGTGTCCAGTTTGTGAGCCAGTTGGAAACCCATTTTCCAACAAAAGGGTTTAAATTCAGTTTGCTAAGTTTATTGGTAATGCCTGAGTATGGAATTGTGTTGAATGCCTTTGCCAAGTTGAGGTATGCTGTTTGAACAGATTTGCCTTTATCAATGGCCTTGGTCACATTTTTGAAGAAATTCACCAGATTTAACAGGCAGAATCTGCCCTTGAGGAAGCTGGATTTGTTTGGACCCAGGGCTTGGAGGTCACCTATGTCTTTATTTATGAGGCTGGTCAGGCTTAAGGGTCTGTAATTCCCCAGGTGTATTGCTAGGCCACTTTTGTGGTAAGGAATAACTGTTGCTGTTCTCCATTCCACAGGAACAAAGCCTGTGTTTAGGCTGTGATTGAAAAGGGTACTTAATGGTGATGCTAGTTCATGTTTTAGCCTGTTTAGAAGGCAACCTGGGATGCCATCTGGTCCCATAGAGGGTTGTTCTTTTTAGCCTTGGACAAGGCTTTAATGACCTGTTGTTCAAAGGTTCATAGGTTGGTACTAGGCTATCAGCCCTAGGGCCTATCCAAGCCTAGCCATAACAATTCCCTGGCTATTTCATCCCACAGTATTTACTTCCCTAGACCCCTGTCTAGCAGGGTGACTGATGTGATCCCTGGGGTGAATTTCCTATCTCCCATCCACTCGTCAAGGTTCCTTTTGAAGAGGGCCAAAGTGGCACTCTGCTTGACATGTATAGGGAGTCTATTCCAGAGTCTGGAGAGTCTCTGGGTCAGGAACCTATCCCTCTGGCATGTTTTGTTCATTGTGATGACAAGGTTTAGATCCCTGGAGTGTGTGGCTCTGAGGGATTGGGATTTCTTTAAGTGTAGCATGTCCAACAGTTCTGAGTTTGACATGGCCTTGTATGTTAAGCAGAGATCACCTCTGAGTAGACGATATGCAACAGAGTATAGCTGGAGTATTTTAGATGGTCAGCATAGGGCATCTGCTTTAGGCCTATGATTCTTTTAGTGAGGTATTTCTGCGGCCTTTCCAATTGTTGCAGATGTCTTGAGAGGTACATACCAAACGGGGCATTGTATTCTATAATGGGTCTAATGAGGGATGAGTACAGTGGGACAGTGACCTCCTTTTTTTCTGGATGAAAAGCCCTTAGTGATGAGTTGTGCCACATAGAAGAATTTCCTGACTGTTGTGGTGATGTGGTTATCGAAGGTGGGACCACTGTGTCCCTAAGTCTGTTATCACACTTTCGGTGTTTAGTGTACTGCCACCTATGGGGTAATTCATGGGTACATATTTTTTTCCAAAGGGGATAACTATACATTTCTTGGCATTGAGCTTGAGCCCATGGCTCTGGCATGAAGCATCTGTTTCTGTAAGGCCCTTTTGTAGAATATCCACATCATTTGGGGATTCAATAATGGCTCCCAGTTTGCAGTCATCTGCAAACTTTGTTAGCCAGAGTCCCTTAGTGTTGGCCTGTATGTCAGAGAAGTAGATGCCAAACAAGAGCGGTCCCAGGACTGAACCCTGAGGTACTCCACTTGTCACTTGTCTGGAGCTGGTTTTGGAGTCAGCTACTTTTACAGTGTGAATTCTGTCAGTAAGCCAGTTGGCACCCCATCGAGTGATGTAGGGATTAATGCCCAGCTTAGTAAGTTTATCTATGATTCCAGAGTGGGGGATGGTGTTGAAGGCCTTGGCGAGGTCCAGATAGGCTGCGTGGACTGCCTTACCCTTGTTGACAGCTCTGGAGACTAATTCAAAGAAGTCAGTCTGGTTCAGGAGACAAGATCAGCCCTTCATGAACCCAAACTGGGTGGGGTCCAGTGTTTGAAGGTTGCCAATATCTTTGTTTATAGGTTCCATGATAATACGTTCCATGGCCTTGCAGATCAGGCTTGTCAGACTGATGGGGCAGTAATTCCCAGGATCCAAGGTGGATCCCCCCTTGTGGAGTGGGATAACTGTAGCTGTGCGCCACTCAGTGGGCATGAAGCCTGAGGTAAGGCTATGATTAAACATGACACTTAGGTGAGGTGCCAGTTCATTTTGTAGTTCATCATGTAGTACACAGCCCGGGATGTTGTCTGGTCCCATGGATGCTGTATTCTTAGCTTTGGAGAGTGCGTTTTTTACCTGTGTGGCTGTTATTACTGGAATTTGGCAATCTTTCGGTATTGAGATGGGCCCTTTAGGGGGTGAAGTTGGCAATGAATCGATCTGCCAGGATATTGGCAATATCCTTGGGATCAGTATATTTAATGCCATTCTGTTGTAGCTCAGAGCAGATCTGAGCATTGCCATTTAGATTCTTGACATAGCTATAGCATGCCTTGTGGTTGTCTTTGGAATCTTTGGCAATTTTATTTTCGTAGCTAGCTTTGCATGGCTTTATAAGGGATCTCAGCTTCTTACTGAGGCTGGTAAGGGAGTTTTTTGCATCATGGGATTTTCCTCTTTTCTGCAACAGTTTCTTTCTTTTGTTGTAAAGTTTGTTTATGGCAGGAGACCACCAGATTGGTTTCCTTTTTTTGGAGGAGAGCATCTTGGTTCTATTTGGGATGGCATGATTCATGCACGAGTGGATGTGCTCGTAAGTGCCTTAGTGTAGGATTCAGCAGTCGAACATTCAGTTCCTGTCTGCATGAGTGTCATGAAGTTTGTCACTTCTGACTTCAGTAGCATGAAGTTGGCTTTGGAGAAGTTTTTTATGGAGGTTTCCTTACTGGGGGTTGAGGAGGGATGTGGATGTCAAGGGTGATTAGCTTATGGTCAGACTTCAGATATGTAGGGTGAGGGGGAATTTGGGGGAAGGTTTGTGATAAGTTTGGAGGGGATAAGGGAGTGATATTTTCACCAAACCTATCCACTAACAGGTTTGCTGGCTCTGTGGGGTCAGTGTGTGTGATACTGTTGGTCACTAGTTCTGCATGTGCTTGGGTCCTACCTTTTAGGGTATGTACATAGCTGTAAAAGGCTTTATCATTATCCTTGGCTGTGTATGCTAGGTTTTTCCTAAAAGAGCCCTTAGAGGATTTCATGTGTTGTCTTATTTGCCTATTGAGGCTGAGGAGGGTGCTTTTCCATTTTTGGGGTTTCACCTTTGTTTTTATGGACAGCAGCTTTTTGCATTTATTGTAAAGTAAAGTTTGTTGATACTGGATGTCCACCATGATGGCTTGTTTTTACTTGGGGCTCTGGCTTTGATTCTTTCTGGTGCAACCAAGTCTATACACTTATGCAAGTGGATGTACAGGGCTTTAGTGTAAGCTTTGGTGTAGTTACCACTTCCGGCTGGGGTTGGAGCTCAGAATGGATATATACCTTCACCTAGGAGGGCATAGTTTGCTTTGCTTACCTTTGTTAGTCTGATTTCACCCATTGTGAGTTCTGGTGTTAGAGCCAGCTTGAAGTTGACTGATGTATGGTCAGATTTGACTAATGAGGGTCTGACAGTTGGGGCAGTGCATCTGTTTGACATGTTAGTGAGGACCAGATCTAGTATATTTATTCCTCTTGTTTGGGTATAGGCAATTTGTTCTAAGGCATTTGAGTTAACAAAGTCAAGGAACTTTTTCACTAGCAAGTTAGGGCTAGCATAAGTTTCCCATTTGATAGTGGGATTGAAATCCCCCATAACCAGAGTGTTTGGCAGTATTTGGATTGACTTCAGTTTGGTCAAGTAGGTTTTGTGCATGTCATGATCCATGGAGGGGGATATACAACTGGCTATGACTTGAACTGGGGTCTTACCCACAGTAACCTGTACTTGCAGTAACTTCATGGAGTTGTCCAGTCTAACTAGACAGGAGGTGAATTTATCAAAAACATGCTCAGAACAAAACAGCCACTACAAACAGACCCAGACGCAGCAAACATGCATAGCTACCCTAGTTTTGCTGGGAAACACTAGAGAATGTTTAACACAGCAGAAAAATAACAGTGAGACACTAAAAACATTTTAAACAGCAGAAAAACAACAAGGAGACTTTAAGAATGTTTGAAATAGCTAACAATTCAATTATTTTAACAGTGCTTGGCGGGAAAACCAGAGCAAGCAGAACAGATTACTTTGCAACAGTGATAAGTACCAGCAAATACTTAACAGACAATGAAAATAGCAAAAACAGCTTAGCAAACAGTGAAAACAGCAATAAAATATGATTTAACAGGCACAGTAAGGCAGACAATTGCAGTATAACACTGCAGTTTAATACACAGTATATAAATACAGTATTAAAGTAGGTGGCAGGCAGTAAAATGTCAGTTCAGTAATGAGTGATGTCAGATGGGTAGCTATTCCTGATGACAGAGAAGACATAGGGAGGTCAAAAATGAGGTGTAGGTGTAATGCTAACATACAACACCCTCCCAAAAGAATAGTATGTTGTATGCAGTAATAGTTCTGATTTTTGTATGACTTGTGGGTTGTTGAGCAAAGCTGCTGCAGCATTTATATTGTTTTCAGTTGTCTTACTTTATTCATTGCACTAAAGAATTAATTGTGTAATATAGTCTAAACATGTTGCATTTTAGTAATATATTTTGCACTCTCTTCTTTACACAGTGTACAGCAACTGCTAAGGGGTTGACATTTGTCAGGTCGTACAGTCTGCATTATTTGGAGTGATGATCAGGACCCTCTGATCTTTCATCATTGTGCAGCCATTGTTGCATATTATTGTGATAGTCTTTTCTACAACATCAGATTGTAAAGGATTTCAGCATTTAGTTAAAAATTGTTATTCTGGCAGTTAGGGCAGAGGACTAAGTCTCCAACTTGTTAATGAGATGCCTCCTGTGCCAAGGGTGCATTGTTTGAATCTTTCCTTCTTCATTTACCTACTATGTGGCATTGACCAAATCACTATTCTTTCCCAGTTGCTCCAAAGCACTATCTAGTTATTTGGTCTAGGCTCCATAATGGTCTCCATAGCTGCATGCCAAGTAACTATGAACCTATTGTCATTGTATACGAGCATTCCCTATTGCATAACTGATCTTGTTCAGGAAATGTTATGGCAATATAACTAGCACACCATTTTTTTAATGTAACAGACAATTTTATTCTTCAAGGGCAGCAAACATTGCATTTGTAGATGAATCACTGAAATGCAAAGTTGTTTGCCAGCAGCAACTTATGCATTAGTAATAGTTCTCTTTAATGTGGGATTATTCAGATGACTTAGTTCTGCAGAGAATGTGCATAGGGGTTTGGTATAATGGTTAAAGTATTTGCCTCACAGACACAAGATGCAAGGTTTAATTCCTGCCTTTGAAAGGGAAATTGGATAAACTTAAAATGGCCCACAACAGCAGCCTGCCTATGAACCTATTATTGACTGATACTGGTGGATTATGATGACAGCAGTCTGTGCCCTTTTATTGTTGAAATGTTCTGAAATGGTTAGTTTTGTCTTTATCGGTTCGTACATTTTGTTTTACTGCTTACTGGAAAAAATGATCAAAACGACACATTTAAATCACTCTAACAAATTTTGCTCTATTGAACAAAGACTATAATTTAATACATTCATGAAGGTTAAGCAAAGAACAAATGCATTTATGCATAATCCTAAAAATGTATACAGAGAGCCAATGGTTTGAAAACTGCCCAGGGCCCAAGGTATATTTAGTCCACCACTGGCCAGATGCATTTTAAATGAATGTGAGTTTTAAGGCGAAGTTTACTGTTGTTCAAGCTGAGTCTGTTTTAAATATGAGACTGTTTTGTTTAGCAAACAGTTGTAAGTGTTTGTGCGATAAAATTTGAATTAAAAGTTGTGAATGAAATCCAAATCTTTGTGATAATTGTAAAAATAAAGAAGAGAATAGTATACACATGGACAGTTTTGAACAGTATTTATGGTAAGGTGGTAGGCTGGTTCATTACCCTGCCTATGGCCCTTTTGACCATGATCTGGCTCTGCTCTGATTAAGTCATAGTTACCATGATGTGTATATCTCACACACACCTCTGAGCAACCTTTCTAAATCTGGCCCATTATCATTTCCAGATCTTTCTAAAAATCTAAAACTTATGTTCACTTGGTTAAAAAAAGAAGCATGTACATCACAGAGCCTTCTCTTCCATTTGTAACTATTCTTTTATCACAACTAGAGTGTCACCTCCTGTTCCTTTAATTCCTCTTGTTTCTTTTCCTTCTACTCTTCACCTGGCCTTCATATCTTACAACTTCTGTTAGACTCCTCTCCTCTCTTGTTGCCCACTATATTCTCTTCATCCACTCACATGTTGACTCCTCCTTGTACTGTCCTGCTCCAATTAATTTCTAGGTCTTAATGATCACTCTCTTGTCTTTGTGGCAATTTGGATGTTTGCTCTTTCTTTCCATTTCCAAGCCTATTCTATTCCCTAAATCAATCCCTAGCATACATAGTGTCCAACTTGACTGCAATTCCCTTCCAAACTTCTTGCTCCAAACCTTACTAGCTAGCTGTCACCATCGTCTTACTTCCTGACATCTCCACCGCATATTCACGAGGTCTGCATTCTCTTTACTTACCCCACATATCTCTTTTATCAGCATGCACTGGTGTTCTATGTGATCTCTGCACTAGATTTCAGTAGACATACCAACTAGACCTATTTAGTTCAGGTATTGGACCATCTTCCATACTTCTTCCCAAAATCTTTTCATCTACTTACCCTCTTTCTTCATTAATCCATTGATCTATTCACTGTTTGTAACTACCTTTGCAATCATAATACCTAACGCTTTCTTCTCCGCCCTCTCTGTGTGTATGTATTTATGTCTACATATATACATAGCCGGCCTTAGGCATAGGCCAACTAGGCGGCTGCCTAGGAAGCTGGTGTAGCAGGGGTGCTTTTCCAGTAAACTGGATGGTGTAAATAGACCAGGATGGGGGCACCAGGTGGTGTGGTGGGGCACTGTGGAGCCCCTTTGCCTAGACTTGACCTAAGGGCCTGCACATATATATATATATATATATATATATATATATATATATATATATATATATATATATACATGATCTATTCTGCCTTTCTCTTCCATGCTGGATTACCATCCCTTTCCTTGATCAAGCATACAGCATTTTCAGAGTTGATTTAGCCACCATACACCGGTCCATGCTTTTCTAAAAATGCTGTCCCCACCATTTGAAAAAGTGCTTTTTTCTTTAGGACATGCCCTTTGTCTAGCTGTTGATATATTATTAATTAGTAGCAAGGATTTTCAACATTAAATATTTCATGCAGTTTCACTAAGCAGCAGTGACCATGAAACCACACGGTTTTATAGTATAAGGGACTAGATTCTATCCGAATCTCAGAATTTTAGAAGGTGGAGTCTGATGTAATAAGAAAGGCTGCTTTCAAGATTATAAAGAAGGAGTTGTAAATGGTCATTAGACATGGGATAACAGAAATTACTAATCAGATTTATACAAGCAGATGAGGCCAGCTAGGCTTATAGTCTAATGTACAAAGGATTAAGTGGATTAAAGTATAGCATGCTGAGCCCCTACTTCTAAGGCCATAAGGCAAGCCACCACACAATCCAACATTCTGGTCATTAGGGACTTCATTGTGAGATACACTGATGCCCCTCTCACCAGGTTGAGTTAGGAGAAAGTCACAATCAGTGGCTTATCAGGGGCTGGGATCCACCATGTTATGTGCTTACTCAGGTCATTGAACATCAAGTACCAGTATGACTCAGTCATAGTCCATGTGGGTGTAAATGACCTGAGACATACCTCCCTAGACCATATGAAGAGAGACATCATGGAGTTCTTGGAATATGTGTCCCAGGCTGGTATGAGCCTAGCACTGAGCAGCATTTTACATTCTCCAAGTATGATACCACAATACAAACAAAAGATGATTGACCTTAATAATTGGCTTAGTTTCTGGTGTCATTCTAAGGGGGTGCAATATTTGTCAGCATGGAAGAAGATGGTCAACAGACCATGCTACTTTGCTGAGGATGGCCTGCACCTCTCTGGTCTAGGCTTTTGAATATTAGCTAAAACATTGTCTTTCCCCATAGTGCCTTTTTTAAGCAATGTGCCAAACTGAAGGTACTTTCAACATAGCAAATCAAAACCAAGAAAATCTAAAGGTATTACTGCTTAATGCTAGGAGTCTAAACAAAAACTTCCATGTTCTAGAAGCTCTCTTCACCCTAGAGAATGCTGACATCTGTGCGGTCACTAAGACATAGTTTAAAGCTGCGGAGATTACACTGACAGTGCAAAGTAATAATGCCTTCCACACATATAGACCAGATACTACATAGACAAGGACTAAAAGTAGAGGTGTCTTGATTTTCATCAAAAATTAATATACCTCAAGGCTGGTCAAAGAGAACAATGCACTTAAGTGTTTTCATGTTCAAATCACCATGGCCAAAATCCAATACCACTTTCTTGCAAGCTATAGGTCCCCCTCTATGACCCAGGAAACCCATGCCATGTATTTAAACTTATTAGAAACACTCACCATCCAACCCAATACGATATTCATGGGCAACTTTAATTACCCCACTATTAAATGGGAATCTTATACAACACCAAACGTACAGGCACAGAGATTCCTTGATTTTGTAAATACAAACTCCCTGGACCAGATTTTCAGTACACCAACCAGGGGTGCAACCATACTGGATCTGGTCCTAATATGTGAGAGTGCTGCATACCCCCTAGTGTAATGTCTTCCCTGGTAAGGTCAGATCACAAAATGGTCTCCTTTGATGTAAAAATAAAACCTGGAGTCCCAGCTAACTCTGGAATATTTGGGAACCACTCTAAGACTAACGTTCTGCTATTAAGTGATAACCTGGCATAATTTCAAACCCCCATAAACCCTGAGAATACTGCTGCCTATGAAGAACTATTCACATAAACCCTATACAAGTGTGTTAATAGCTGTATAGAGGCAGCTGTACTCACCAAGAAAAAGTACAGAACTAACTCAAAAACAAGCCACCCTGGTAGAATCGCAAAACCAGTAGGCTGTATAACAGAAGGAAGAAAATCATGGCAAAAACTTGGAGGTGCAGCACCCAGCAGGATAACAGCACTCTCAAATGAAACAACAACTTAGTGGAAAAATAAAGTCAACCAAAGCCAAATGTGAGGTAAACGTGGCCTCCCAGACCAAGGACAACCATAAGACATTCTTTAGCTATGTCTGCAACCTCAAAGGCAAAATACACAATTCTGTTCAGAGCTCATTGTAAATGGAGCCACCTGTACTGAGCCAGAAGATATAACAAACCTACTGGCCAATAAACACAGCTCCAACTTTATCCCTCTCTCCCTCTCAAACTTCCATGAGGAAATACCATCAAATATATCTCCTCCTGCTTTCACTAGGGAACAAGTCTTTAATGCTCTCTATAAGGCCAAGAACACTGCATCAATGGGCCCAGACAATATCCCAGGATGCTTTCTAAATAGCATGAAACATGACTTATTAGGTCCGCTGGAATTGAAATATATGTGAGAGATGCAACCATATAGCCAAACTGGAGGCTGAGCTCTCTCATCTCAAAACTGGTGAAACCAGTCAGGAGGAGAAGGTAACCTCACACAACACAATTCCAGTATCACATAGTCCCACCACATCAGCGAACCAAACACATAAATACACAAAAACATACTCAGAGGCTCTAAATAAAAATCTACCTAAGCAACAGAGACCTCCAAAGCAGACATCCAAGCAAACGCTACCCCAAAACAAAACACGCACAACACATAGCCCACAAAGTCAGTGTGCCAAGCAGCCACAGCCCTTAAGGCTGAATAACACACCTGATACTCTTGTAATAGGTGACTCTATTGTCAGACACACTGACGTCCCGCTCACCAGGCTGAACAAAGAGAAGGTCACAGTGAGCTGCCTGTCGGGCGCTAGGATCCGCCACATAACTCAAGCACTCAGGTCACTCCAAAGCAAATACAAATATGACTCAGTCATCATACATGCTGGTGTGAATGGCTTGAGACGTACCTCCCTGGACTACATGAAAAGAGACATAGAGGAGCTCTCTGATCATGTAGCCCAGGCCGGTATGACCCTGACCTTGAGCAGCATCTTACCCTCACCTAGAATGATGCCACAGTACAAAGACAAAATGATCGATTTTAACAATTGGCTAAAATTTTGGTGTCATTCAAAAGGGATCCAGTGTCTGTCAGCCTGGGATGACATGCTCGACAAGCCACGTTGCTTCGCTAGGGACAGCTTGCACCTGTCACCACTGGGCTTTTGGATATTGGCAAAGGCTCTTGCCACCCCCATAGTGCCTTTTTTAGGCAAGGCTCAAAAGTCAAACCCACCTCCATAGACAGCACAAGGAACAAGAAACTAAGGGTAATGCTGCTAAACGCCAGAAGTCTTAACCTCAAGATGCACGCACTCGAAACTCTCCTCAGTATGGAGAACATCGATATCTGTGCAGTGACAGAAACCTGGTTCAAGGCTCCATAGAGCACCCCAGCACTACCAGGTTATACCTCATATCATGCTTTTCGGCCCCAAAACCCAGACCGAACCACAAAAGGAGGGGGAGTTTCCATATTTATCAAGGATATCCACACCTCCAGGTTAGTGGCATTGCACGAAGTATCGGGAGATCATCCATGTGCAACTAACAGTGGGCAAGACTGCTTTTCAGTTTATAGCATCCTACAGACCACCCTCTCAAAGTCAGGAATCCCACTCGGCTTTCCTGAAAACATTGGAGAACATGATGATCTCTCCTAACACCATTATATTGGACGACTTCAACTATCCAAACATAGACTGGGAGCACTACTCAAGCCCCAGCACCTTAGCCCACAGGTTCCTGGAAATTATAAACTCAAATGCTATGGAACAACTAGTCACCACTCCCACAAGAGGGGATAACATACTAGACCTGATCATTACCAACATGGGTACTCTATGCTCCATACCAGAAGTATATCCCTCATTGGTAAGATCAGACCATAAATTAATTTCACTGGATATCCACATCCCGACCCCACCCCAACCCAGAAAACCACAGTGAAAAACTTCTCAAAAGCGAACTTCTCACTTCTCAAAACTGAAGTGGAATCCTTCAAGGCCCCAGGGCCAGTGGAAACTACGGCCCAAACTGCAGAATCCTATATAAACGCATTCTACGGACATCTCCAGGAATGCATGGATCATGCTATCCCAAACAAAACCAAGACCCAATCATCCAAAGGCAGGCGTCCAGTCTGGTGGACCCCAGCCATAAATAAACTGTACAACAGAAGGAGGAAGCTACTACATGATAGAGCAAAATCCCTAATAGGGAAGTCAGCTCTGATCAGTACTAGCAAAAAATTACGATCCCTCATAAAATCCTCCAAGGCCAGCTTCGAGAGAAAAATTGCACAGGACACTAAAAACAATCATAAGGCTTTTTTCAGTTATGTTAGGAACCTGGGATGCAACTCCCAGACTTGTTCTGAGTTGATTCTAAACAACAAAAAATACACTGAACCCACAGACATCACCAATATCCTGGCAGACAGGTTCAGTGCAAACTTCTCCACCCCCTCCCCCCCAAAAGAGCAAGTATCTATCCCGGTAGAGGGCTGCCTCCCAAACATCTCTGATGCTCAGGTGAAGGCTGCCCTCTCCAAAGCAAAAAACATTGCTTCCATGGGACCAGATGGCATCCCGGGTTGCGTCCTACATGAACTCCAAGAAGAACTAACCCCTCAAATAAAACAGCTGTACAATCTCAGCCTCACTACAGGATATGTGCCCACAGAATGGCGTACAGCAACAGTGGTCCCACTCCACAAAGGTGGAGCCTCTACGGACCCTGGAAACTATCGCCCCATAAGCCTGACTAGCCTAGTCTGCAAGGCTATGGAGAGGATCATCATGGAGCTCATTAACAAAGACATTGGGGACCTACAGACACTAGATCCTACCCAATTCGGCTTCGTCAAGGGCAGATCCTGCCTTTTGAACCTGGTCGACTTCTTTGAAACAGTCACCAAAGCCATAGATGAAGGGAAGGTAGTCCACACAGCCTATCTGGACCTAGCAAAGGCATTTGACACAATACCCCACTCGGGCATCATAGATAGGCTATCCAGCTTAAATATAAACCTCTATGTCACAATATGGGTCACAAACTGGCTCAAAGACAGAACCCACAGAGTGAGAGTTGCTGGAGCCATGCCAGACTCGAAACCGGTCACAATTGGCGTCCCACAAGGTTCTGTCCTGGGACCGCTCTTGTTCGGTATATACTTTTCCGAGGTACAGGCCAACATGGGAGGACTATGGCTCACCAAGTTCACAGATGACTGCAAACTGGGCACCATAATTGACTCTCCAGCTGACACAAACATCCTTCAAAAAGGTCTCACAGAGACGGATAACTGGTGCCAGAGCCATGGTCTAAAGCTAAATGCCAAAAAGTGTATAGTCATACCCTTTGGCAAAAACAATGTGCCCACAAATTACCACATAGGCGGTAACCCATTAAGTACAGAGAAAGTAATTAGGGATCTGGGGACCCAAGTTGATAGCAATCTCTCCTTTGACAACCACATTGCCAAAGTGGTTAGAAAGACCTTCTACATAGCCCACCTCATCATGAAAGGATTCACATCTAGATCAAGAGAGGTAATCGTGCCCCTTTATTCATCCCTCATCAGGCCTATCATAGAATATAATGCCCCTTTTGGGATGTACCTTACCCGACACCTGCAGCAATTAGAAAGACCCCAAAAGTACCTCACCAAGAGGATCAAGGGACTCAAGCAGATGCCATATGCTGCTCGGTTAAAAAAACTCCAGCTCTACTCAGTTGCATACTGCCTACTTCGAGGCGATCTATGCCTGACATATAAAGCTATGTCCAATCCAGAATTAATGGACATGCTCCACCTCAGTAAATCTAAATCCCTTAGAGCCACACGCTCGAGGGACTTGAACCTCAGCACATAAATAAATAGAACTTGCTGGAGGGACAGATTCATAACCCAGAGGCTCCATTCGCTCTGGAATAGAATTCCAATTCATGTTAGGCAGAGCACCTCACTGAATCTCTTCAAGAAGAATCTTGATGAGTGGATGGGGGATCGTAGGTTTGTCCCGGGGATTACTTCCGTGTCACTATTAGACAGAGGCACAGTAAACTAAACCTTAAAAAGGGCACAGTATACTCAAATCAAGGGGTGGCGTAAGCCAAACAAAATCGGGCTAGGCTTGTAATTGCCCCAGGGCAGATAGCCTAGTATGAACCTATGAACCTATGAACCTATTTATCTGTAGCCTCCAAATTGGCTTCACATCTCATGAACTGAGAACAGCAACAGTCATCCTTCTGCCCAATGATGGGCCATCTACAGACTCTGGAAACTACAGTTCCATAAGTCTTACTGGTCTCATATGCAAAGTCATGGAAAGAATTATCATGGAAATGATCAATAATGATATAGTAAACCTCCAGACACTGGACCCAAGCCAGTTTGGTTACATCTAGGGCAGGTCATGCCTATCAAAATGGTGGACTTCTTTGAGAAGTTCATCAAAGCAATGGATGAGGGCAAAATGGTTCACACTGCCTGCCTTGACCTGTCCAATGCATTTGACACAATACCCCACTCAGACATTGTTGACAAACTCACAAGGTTAGGTACAAACACTTATGTCACCCAGTGGATAGCCAACTGGCTCACAGACAGTACCCAGGAAGTCAGAACTGGGAAAGTCTATCTCTACAAAGAGGCCAGTCATAAGTGGAGTCCCTCAGGGATCGGTCCTAGAAACTGCTCCTTTTAGGCATTTACTTCTCTGAAGTCAAGGCCATTGTCAATGGCCACTGGTTGATTAAATCTGCAGATGGTTGCAAATTAGGATTTGTCATTGAATCCCACACCAACACAAATGTTCTCCAGGAGGGGTTGTCACAGACAAACAACTGGTGTCAGAGCCATGGACTAAAACTAAATGCCAATAAATGCATAATAATATCCTTTGGGAAGTCATCCACCCTTGGTAACAATCATATTGACAACTCACTCCTGAGAAATGGTCCAGTAGTCAAAGACTTAAGGACACACATAGAATGTTAATCTAGCCTTTGCCCATAATGTGTCTACAGTAGTGAGGAAATCATTCTATGTTGTTCAACTTATAAACAAAGCTATGGCATTTAGATCCAAGGAAGTCATTGTTTCACTGTATTCGGCATTCATCAGACCTATCATTGAGTCCAATGCTCCCTTTGGTATGCACCTAACCAGGCTTGTCCAACAACTGGAATGTCCATAGAGGTTCCTCACTAAAAGAATACAAGGTGTAAGTAACATTTCCTATGCAGACTGCCTCGAGGCCCTATCCCTGTATTCTGTCTCCTACAGGCTGTTGAGGCTGGCACAGGGGAAATAACTTTCTTGGGTGGCATAAGCCAAGGAACCTTGTTGGCTAGGCTTACGTAGGTCCTCGGGCCGATAGCCTAGTACCTACCTATGAACCTATGAGGGTAGATCTTGCCTGGGATACAGTGCATTGTCATACCCCAATCTGAATGATCTCCTGCATATCTGCAAAGCAAACAGCACCAGAATTACCCATTCTAAAGACTTAAACTTTGCTTGTGATATAAATAGAACCTGCTGGAGAGACAGATATGTATCCCAGCGAGTGCCCTGTCTCTGGAACAAGCTTCCCATCCATGTGAAGCAGAGCTCCTCCCTAACCCAATTCAGGTGTAACTTGGACAATTAGATGGGGAATTATGTCTCTAATGGACACAGGCAGCCTGTAAATGGTTCATCTCCCAAGTCCCTGCTTGTAAATGCTTCATCTCCTAAGACCCTGCTTACACTTATCAAGGGTACCAAAATTTGTCAGAGATTTGGGATGCATGGCTAGGCTTAAAAAGGTCCTGTGTCGTTAGCGTAAACACCTATGAACCTATAAGTAACACAGTGGCTCTGTGTTAAGACCAGAGGTAAGGTCTTTGCTGCTGAGCTTCAGAGCACAATCTTCAATCCTAACCCTTCTGTGCACTGTTTATCCAGAATTTACACATTCTTCCTATGTCTGTATAGGTTTTCTCTGGATACTCAACATGCTACTTGACTGACTACACAAAAATGTCCTTTAGCATTTGTTTACTTGAAAATCTGAGTGGAGTTCTAGGAAAATCTTTCAACGAAAATTAGTAAGAGTATGACGGCATCAACAATTCCCCTATAAAATAATAGTAGAGTGCAGTAGATACATGGCATATCACCAGTAGGAAAACTGAAAACATACATAGTACAATAAAACAGTAGAAGATACATGAAGTACAATAAAGTAAACAGTGAAGACTGCAAATCAGTTGACTATTATAGAAATATAAAAGGGGGATATACATAACTATTGGGTTATGTGTCCTCTAACCAAAGTGTATATTTACATAAACAATACAGATAACTAACTAATGAAGTATATATTACAGGATTATACATACATGTAAGATATCACTTGTACAAGATATCCACTATAAGTAACAGATGTGTGAGTAAAGCCCAGAAGTAGTGAAAAACACTGAGGATGATTCTGAAATGAATGATAGATATTAAATAAAGCAGCCACAATAAGGTATGATGAAGTACCTGAGTAGCAATACTAGATGCCAGAAGAGGCAGTATAAAGCCAGCTTATGTCAGTATGAGAGGTCCAGTTATAAATGAATACAGGTCAGTATGAGAGGCAGAATCATAATACAGGTCAGTGTGAGAGGGCCAGTCATAATATAGGTCAGTATTAGAGGTACAATGATAGCAGAGGTCAATGTGAGAGGTACAGTCATAAAACAGGTCAGTATGAAAGGTACAATTATAATACAGGTCAGTACGAGAAGTACAATCATAATACAGTTCAGTGTAATAGGTACAGTCATAATACAGGTCAGTATGAGAAGTACAATCATAATAAAATTCAGTGTGAGAGGTCCAGTCATAATACAGGTCAGTAGTGGAGGTACAATGATACCACAGGTCAGTATGAGAGGTACAGTCATAATACAGGTCAGTATGGGAGGTACAATCATAATACAGGTCAGCATAAAAGGTCAGTATGGGAGGTACAATCATAATACAGGTTAGCATGGGAGGTACAATCATACTACAGGCCAATATGAGAGGTACAATCATACTACAGGCCAGTATGAGAGGTACAGTCATAATACAGGTCAGTATGAAAGGTACAGTCATAATACAGGTCAGTATGAGAGGTACAATCATAATACAGTTTCTTTCTTTTTAATTTCTCCAAGTCTTTGGGGTTTCTAATACTATGATGAGAATGGACACCATTCCTAAGTTAAAGTATGATTAAAGTTCATGAAATTAGTGTTGTTTCAATCTTTGATGTTAGCCAGAAGTGGTCTTCACAGCACCTGCAATGTGCCCAGTAATGACTCCTGCAAGTCATATACAGTTACATGTATCAGAAACATACTTAAGTACAACTGTAAATTCTTTTTAATAAGACCTGTTGCTCCTACTACTATTGGAACTGTCTAGGTATTTTTCTTTCACATTCCCCTCGTTTCTTCCTGCAAATCCTGGTATTTTATGACTTTACGTCTCTCTGTAGCGATTTCAATGATTAATGCTACTTTTGTTTTCTTTTCTTGGACCACTATAACCGGTTTTCTAGCATCTATCTTTTGAACAGTTGGTATTGGGTGATCCCATGTGATATAAACTTCATCATTTTCTGCGATACTTTGTGGCTGATGTTCCCAGTGTTTTTCAGCTACTTCAGTATTATAATGTTTGCACAATCCCCAGTGCAACAGTCTTGCCACATTATTATGCCTTTCAGTATACTGTCCTTTTGCCATTAGTATATCACAACCAACAACAAGATGTGCAACTATTTCCAGTTCTGTTTTACAAAACCTACATTTGTCTGTTTCTCCCACATGTTCACTGGATTTTGTAAACCAAAGTTTATGTAGTCCACTATCTTGGGCCACCAATATTAACCTTTCATCTTTTGGTTTAAATTCACCTCTCCTTAACCATTCCTGTGTTCAGTCCTGATCAACATGAGGTTGTTCCAAGAGTTTTCTATACTTGCAACTGTATTTATGCATTTTCTGCATTTCTTGCCTTCTCATTTGATCCTTCACTTTATATTCTGTTTTTTTTTTTTTTTTTTTTTTTGGCACATTCAGTTGCTGCCTGATTTTTATCTGCTTCTGGTTTGATTTCCATTCCCACTTGACACCAATATGCTTCTGCTAAACTAAACAGGGAAGTCATCTTAGACGTATTCTCCTCATGTTTCAGAACTTTCACTATGTTTGGGTCTTGTGAGGTCAGCAGATAGGTATGCAGTCACACAATTGCAGATCTATATATGTAATCTGTTTCAAGGAGACCCATGCCTCCTTCAGAATGGGGAATTTATAATCTTGGTATACACTGATTTTTATAAATCATTTGATGAGTATGAAGCATCCTTCTTCTTTTCCTGTCCAACCTATCCAACATCATTTGGGGCCAGTTAATCACTCCAAAACTGCAAGATAGGACAGGAAGAGCAAATTGGTTTATAGTTTGGAATTTTTTCCTAGATGTCAACACTGTTTTCAGTGTTAATTTTAGACTTCTAAAATATTCCTTACTAAGTTTTATTCACATTTGTTCACATTTTATTGTTATTCTTCATCGATTCCCAAATATTTATCCACTCCCTCTTGCTCTAGTTCTTTTATATCACATTCCTGTACCAAACTGATGTTTTCTTGGTGTTACAGCTTTCCTGCTTTAAAGGTTGCTTTTGCACATTTATGAGGACCAAATGACATTCTTATATCATCTGAAAAAGTTTTGACCACTTGCATTTGTGCTTTCAGTTCCTCATTTGATGAACTATATAGTTTTAAGTCATCTACAAAAAGAAGATGAGAATTTACTCTTTCTTGTTTTCTGGGAGCCAAACTATAGCAATGACTTGATCTGTTAAGTAGACAGCTTAATGGGTTAAGGGCAAGACAAAAGTGACAGAGAGTCATCCTGGAATATCCCCCTTTGAATTTTTATCCCTGGAATAATAATTTATCCTTCATCATGACAACTGAAAAGTGATTTGCCACTGTTTCATGGTCAATGTAATGTAATTGATCAGTGCAGCATGTATCCTATACATTTTTAAGTACTGTTTTATCCATGAATGTGGGATACTGTCAAATGCTTTTTTGCAGCCTATCCATGCTATACTTAGATTCTTCCCCTGTTTACAGTTCTCCATTATGACTATATTTAACAACAAATGATCCTTTGTTCCATATTACTTTTCTTTTTTTACCCTTTTGTTTTACTGCCATGATTGAATTTTCTTCTAAGTGACTATGGGAGGTTGCCATAATGGTTAAGGTGTTTACCTTACAGACACAACGTGTGTGGTTTGATTCTCACATGGGGTAATTGGCTAGGCTTAAAATGGCCCATAATGGCAGTTAGCCTACTATTAATCTGTGAACCTATCTATAAACTCTATCAGTATCAATTCCAGTGTATAGTTTATATGTTGTCTGAAGGCAAGTTATTGGCAAATAGCTTGCAGGTTCGCTCTTAAGCAAGAGTATTGGTTTTCCTGTTGTTAACCAGTCTGTTGTCTGTTCGGGGTTCACATACAAATAGTTTTTACTAATGGCTACATTTTCATGTAAAGATGTTAATACTTTCAGCCAGAAGTTAAGTACTATATCTGGGGATGGTTTGTCCAGTTAGAAGCTTTTCTTAGCTTTGTTTCAATTTATCTGGCTGTTATTTCATTCCATTTCATATCCTGTACATTTGAACTTCTTATTCTTTCTTTTACTTCTTTTATCCATTTAGCATCTTTATTATGGTCCACAGGATCTTTATAGATATTCCTCCAAAATGTATCTATTTCTTCTTTTTTGGTGGTGTTTTAGTTCCTTTTGCCTTGTTTCCCAATTATCTATAAAACTTTTTTGAGCCATCAATAAATTGCTTATTTTATACTTTTCATTTATATTTATATTTATCTATCTATCTGCATATCTTCCAAGTTTTTCTGCCTTTGCTGATATTTTTAGTTTATTATTATCTCAGATAGTGCACAGTAGATCCTGACCTGTTCTAATACTGCGCATTGCATTTACCACGACTATCTTTCTGAGTATTTTTGTTGATCTTTTCCCTCTTCTGTACTGTTCTAACAGTGACTCCTCTTGTCTTAATTGCTTTATGGTTTTCTCTGTTCAGTACTTCTATGATGGCATTTGATTTCTCCCCTTGGTTTCCCTTACTACCCTGTGTTTTTGTGGTAAGACTTTATCTGTTATTAATTTAACTGCACAATAGTACAGTATATCCTATTTGCTTCTGCTATATCGCATGAATCTCTATGAACAGTCATAATTATTGTATTTGTTTTATCAAACTTCTAACTTTTTGTTCTTTATTGACTTTCTGTAGTCTATTTCTTTCATTGATCTTATTATGTCTATCTATCTCTATTAAATCAAACAACTCTTCTCTTAAATCATTTTCTTCTAAACTGTGGACACATTCTTTGTTCTCCATTTCCTGTGGGCATTCTATAAAAAGTTCCACAGCATCTTCCTGTGCCACATTTTCTTCAGCATCAACCTGTCATCCATTACTCTTTTGTATACAGCTCAGCAAGCTCCTCATGGTGCCCTACAGAGTCCTACAAGCGGCCGAGAGACAAAAGAGAGACTTTGGACTTGATTAAGTATGGTTTTTGCTTGCTGTTTCCCTGAAATGCTAATTCTGCCTAAAACACGGCTTTTCAGTGCTTCTGTGGATCCCTAGTGATATCTGCATTGCTTACTGTATTTATTTCTTTGTTGGACTTGAAAAAAGTTACTGTTTGTCATTTTTGCATTTAAGTTACCTGTAACACAGTCGCAGGCTACACACTCAAGTGCGCTAGCCTCCTCTGTGTATTTAAAGTAATTTAAACTCTGCATTTCTGTTGTTTCTGAAAAAAAAACCCACAAAAAACTCCTTGTTTTCCTGCCTTTCTGAACTAGTCTAGTCCAGTTTTCAGGCTTTGCTGAATCCAGGACTGTGGTAAAGGTTCCTGTGTTGCCCATATCATACTTGCATTGTTAGGTGGCTTCCTTGTTCACTGTGAGAGAGGGAACTCTGAGCAGCCTATCTGTCCCTGTAGGAGTGGTCCCAGCCCAGCAACTTGTAGCTCATTGGCCATTTTGGGCTAATATCTATCCTTTTGATCTCCCTGGTATAAAAACCGCTTAGCGTGGTTTTGCCCTTGTATACAGCTCAGCAAGCTCCTCGTGGTGCCCTGCAGAGTCCTACAAGCGGCCGAGAGACAAAAGAGAGACTTTGGACTTGATTAAGTATTGTTTTTGCTTGTTGTTTCCCTGAAATGCTAATTCTGCCTAAAATGCTTCTTTTCAGTGCTTCTGTGGATCCCTAGTGATATCTGAATTGCTTACTGTACTTATTTCTTTGTTGCACTTGAAAAAAGTTACTATTTGTCGTTTTTGCATTTAAGTTACCTGTAACAGAGTTGCAGGCTACACACTCAAGTGCGCTAGCCTCCTCTGTGTATTTAATGTAAATTAAGCTGTGCATTTCTGTTGTTTCTGAAAAAAAAACACAAACAAACTCCTTGTTTTCCCGCCTTTCTGAACTAGTCTAGTCCAGTTTTCAGGCTTTGCTGAATCCAGGACTGTGGTAAAGGTTCCTGTGTTGCCCATATCATACTTGGATAATTAGGTGGCTTCCTTGTTCACTGTGAGAGAGGGCACTCTGAGCAGCCTATCTGTCCCTGTAGGAGTGGTCCCAGCCCAGCAACTTGTAGTTCATTGGCCATTTTGGTCTAATTTCTATCCTTTTGATCTCCCTGGTATAAAAAACGCTTAGCGCGGTTTTGTGCTTGTATACAGCTCAGCAAGCTCCTCGTGGTGCCCTGCAGAGTCCTACAAGCGGCTGAGAGACAAAAGAGAGACTTTGGACTTGATTAAGTATTGTTTTTGCTTGTTGTTTCCCTGAAATGCTAATTCTGCCTAAAACACTTCTTTTCAGTGCTTCTGTGGATCCCTAGTGATATCTGCATTGCTTACTGTACTTATTTCTTTGTTGCACTTGAAAAAAGTTACTATTTGTCGTTTTTGCATTTAAGTTACCTGTAACACAGTCGCAGGCTACACACTCAAGTGCGCTAGCCTCCTCTGTGTATTTAAAGTAATTTAAGCTCTGCATTTCTGTTGTTTCTGAAAAAAAAAACACAAAAAAACTCCTTGTTTTCCCGCCTTTCTGAACTAGTCTAGTCCAGTTTTCAGCCTTTGCTGAATCCAGGACTGTGGTAAAGGTTCCTGTGTTGCCCATATCATACTTGGATAATTAGGTGGCTTCCTTGTTCACTGTGAGACAGGGTACTCTGAGCAGCCTATCTGTCCCTGTAGGAGTGGTCCCAGCCTAGCAACTTGTAGCTCATTGGCCATTTTGGGCTAATTTCTATCCTTTTGATCTCCCTGGTATAAAAACCGCTTAGCGCGGTTTTGCGCTTGTATACAGCTCAGCAAGCTCCTCGTGGTGCCCTGCAGAGTCCTACAAGCGGCCGAGAGACAAAAGAGAGACTTTGGACTTGATTAAGTATCGTTTTTGCTTGTTGTTTCCCTGAAACGCTAATTCCACCTAAAACGCGGCTTTTCAGTGCTTCTGTGGATGCCTAATAATATCTGCATTGCTTACTGTACTTATTTCTTTGTTGCACTTGAAAAAAGTTACTGTTTGTCATTTTTGCATTTAAGTTACCTGTAACACAGTCGCAGGCTACACACTCAAGTGTGCTAGCCTCCTCTGTGTATTTAAACTAATTTAAGCTCTGCGTTTCTGTTGTTTCTGAAAAAAAACACAAAAAAACTCCTTGTTTTCCCGCCTTTCTGAACTAGTCTAGTCCAGTTTTCAGGTTTTGCTGACTCCAGGACTGTGGTAAAGGTTCCTGTGTTGCCCATATCATACTTGGATAATTAGGTGGCTTCCTTGTTCACTGTGAGAGAGGGAACTCTGAGCAGCCTATCTGTCCCTGTTGGAGTGGTCCCAGCCCAGCAGCTTGTAGCTCATTGGCCATTTTGGGCTAATTGCTATCCTTTTATTCTCCCTGGTATAAAAAACGCTTAGCCTGGTTTTGCACGGGTTTGCGCACCACATAGCGCTGTTTAGCTGCGGTTAAACTATTCTAGGCTCCACGAAGTCTGCACTTCAATTTTTCCCTTGAAACTTGATACACTTCAACCCAGCACTAGAAATAAGGCAATTTAAGACCGGCACTTACTAAAACTCACTAAAACCAGCACTAGCTTACAGCTGGCAGTTCAGCCCTATACTCAGGAAGTATAAAGTTCTTTACTCATCCAGTCAGCAATACAGTCCCAACCATCTATTCAGGCATGTTCAAGGGACCACTTCATGTGTACTCTCTGGTCCAGCTGGTGAATCTGGGCATCCTGAGGCAATGTTACAATTGCCTCATGTACACAGACAACCCCCTCCTCCTCCCAACCAACACAAACATATGTGAGAGATGCAGCTACACAGCCAAGCTGGAGGCTAAGCTCTCTCAACCCATGAATGGATCATCCAGTCACAAGGAGAAGGACAACACTAGCACCACATTACCAGACTCACATAGACCAGCCATAGCTGCACCAGCAAACAACACTCAGAAACACACAAAAACATACTCAGAGGCTCTAAATAAGAACCTGCCTAAACAACAGAGACATCCTAAGCATACACCCAAACAACCCCCACCCCACAACAGAAACCAGGTAACACATATGTCACAACATCAGTGTGCCAGGCAAAAACAACCCCCTAAGGCTAAATAACACACCTAACACTCTAGTAATCGGTTATTCTATCATTAGACACACAGACGTCCCACTCACTAGACTGAACAAGGAGAAGGTTACCGTAAGCTGCCTGTTGGGTGCCAGAATCTGCCACGTAACACATGCACTCAGGTCACTCCACAACAAGTACAGATATGACACTGTCATTGTACATGTTGGCGTAAATGACCTGAGACGTACCTCCCTGGACTACATGAAAAGAGACATTGAGGAGCTCTCTGACCATGTAACCCAGGCTGGTATGACTCTGACTCTGAGTAGCATCCTGCCCTCACCCAAAATGATGCCAGCATATGAAGAAAAAATGATCAGTTTCAACAATTGGTTAAACTACTGGTGTCATTCAAAGGGGATCCAGTACTTGTCAGCCTGGGATGACATGCTTGACAAGCCACGTTGCTTCACCAGAGACGGCTTGCACCTGTCGCCCCTGGGCTTTTGAATACTGGCCAAGACTCTTGCCGCCCCAATACTGCCATTTTTAGGCAAGGCTCAAAAGACAAACCCGCCTCCAGAAACAACAATAATAAACAAAAACTGAGGGTAATGCTGCTCAACGCCAGAATTCTAAACCTCAAAATGCGCGCACTCGAGGCTCTCCTTAGTATGGAAGAAATTGACGTATGTGCAGTGACAGAAACATGGTTCAAGGCTCCAGAGAGCACCCCAGCACTACCAGGCTATAACTCCTACCATACCTTTAGGTCCCAAAACCAGGACCGGAACACAGAAGAAGGGGGTGTGTCCATATTCATCAAGAACATCCACACCTCCAGGCTAGTAGCACAGCACGCGGAATCTGAGACCATCCCAGTGCAATTGACAGCGGGTAAATTGACTGTTCAATTTATAGCTTGCTACAGATCTTCCACCTTGTCTCAGGACCCTCACGCAGCATTCCTGAGAACATTAGAAAGTATGAAGATTCTACCCAACACCATGCTACTGGGTGACTTCAACTATCCAAACATTGACTGGGAAAACTACTCAAGCTCAAACGCCCTAGCCCAATGCTTCCTTGATGTTTATAAAATCAAACGCCCTGGAACAGCTGGTCACCACTCCCACAAGAGGTGACAACATACCGGACCTGGTCATCACCAACATGGGAAACTATGTTCCACACCAGAGGTAAACTCGTCATTGGTAAGATCAGATCACAAACTAATAACACTGGACATCCACATCCCGACCCCCCCCCCCAGTCAAGGAAATCAAGGTAAAAAACTTCTCTAAAGCCAACTTCACACTCCTCAAGACTGAGGTGGGAAGTTTCAATGCTCCCAATCAAATGGAAAATGATGACCCATCGGCAGAATCATTTACAAGCGCATTCTATGAACACCTTCAAGAATGCATGGACTGAGCCATCCCATGTAAAACCAAGACCAACTCCTCAAAAAAGAGGAAGCCAGTCTGGTGGACCCTGGCCATAAATAAACTTTACAACAGAAGGAGGAAACTCCTGCAAGATAGAACAAAATCCCAAAATCAGAAGGCATCTCTGATTAACATCAGTAAAAAACTGCGCTCCCTCATTAAATAATCCAAGGCAACTTCGAAAGAAAAATAGCCAATGACTCTAAGGATAACCACAAGGCCTTCTTTAACTATGTCAAGAGTCTAGGGGCAAACTCTCAGATATGCTCCGAGCTAGTGCATAATGGCCATAAATACACTGAACCAACCAACATTGCCAACATCCTGGCTGCCAAGTTCAGTGCAAACATCACCCCCCCCCTCCACCAAAGGGGCTAGCACCCATCCCAGAAGAATGTGCCGCTCCAGATATCTCAGACACACAAGAAAAGACAGCCCTTGCAAAGGCCAAAAACACAGCATCAATGAGAACAAATGGTATCCCAGGTTGTGTCTTACACGAGCTTCAAAATGAACTAACCCCCCCATCTCAAAACACTATTCAAACTCAGCCTCTCTACAGGCTATGTACCCAAAGAATGGCATACAGCAACAGTCGTACCACTCCACAAAGGTGGTGCCACAACTGACCCTGGGAACTATCACCCTATAAGCTTGACTAGCTTGATCTGCAAAGCCATGGAATGCATTGTCATGGAGCTCATTAACAGGGACATTGGGAGCCTCCAGACACTGGACCCCACCCAGTTCGGCTTTGTTAAAGGCAGATCTTGCCTCCTGAACTTGGTCAACTTCTTCAAAACAGTCACCAAGGCCATAGATAAAGGGAAGGTGGTCCACACAGCATATCTGGACCTTGCTAAGGCATTCAACACCATCCCACACTCAGGAATCATAGACAAACTCACCAGCTTAAACATCAACCCCCATGTCACGAGATGGGCTGCCGACTGGCTCTCAGACAGAACCCACACGGTAAGAGTGGCAGGCACCATGTCTGACTCTAAACCAGTCACAAGTGGAGTCCCACAGGGGTCAGTCCTGGGACCCCTCCTGTTCGGTATATATTTCTCCAAAGTACAGGCAAATGCAGAGGGACTGTGGATAACCAAGTTCACAGATGACTGTAAATTGGGTGCAATAATTAACTCTCCGGCTGACACAGACATCCTGCAAAAGGGTCTCTCAGAGACAAACACCTGGTGTCAAAGTCACGGCCTCAAGCTAAATGCCAAAAAATGCATAGTAATCCCATTTGGGAAAAACAAAGTACCTACAAACTACCACATAGATGGGAATCCACTGAGTACAGAAGAACTAATTAGGGACCTGGGTACCCAAGTAGATAGCATGCTCTCCTTTGAGAACCACATAGCCAAAATGGTCAGGAAATCCTTCTATGTGGCACACCTGATCACAAAGGGTTTCTCATCCAGATCCAAGGAGGTGATTGTGCCCCTTTACTCCTCACTCATTAGGCTCATAATAGAGTACAATGCCCCATTTGGGATGTACCTCACTAGACACCTGCAACAACTAGAAAGACCACAGAAGTACCTCACTAAGAGGATTAAGGGCCTTAAACAATTACCCTATGAAGCATGACTAAAAAAAGCTCCAGCTCTTCTCAGTCACTTACCATTTGCTCAGAGGTGACCTATAGGGCCATGTCAAACCCTGAACTAATGGACATGCTTCACCTCAAAAAAATGAGATCCCTCAGAACCACTCGTTCTAGTGACTTGAACCTATGCACAATGATAAACAGGGATAGATTCCTGTCCCAGCGACTCCCCTCACTCTGGAATAGAATCCCAATCCATATTCGACAGAGCTCCTCTCTGACAGTCTTCAAGAGAAATCTTGATGAGTGGATGGGTAATCATAAGTTCTACCCTGGGATCACTTCAGGAGCCCTGTTAGACAGAGGCCCAGGTTACTAATCTAATGGGGAGGCGAAAGCCATCACTCTGTGGCTAGGCTTATAAACGCCCCTGGGCAGATAGCCTAGTATTTACCTATGAACCTATGAACCTATATGAGAACTCACTGCCTATCACACTACAACATTGACTGCATCAGAGTTGCCACCGTTTCCTGTTCCTACACTTGCTGGGCAACTCCAGCTGAACTTCTGAACTGGTTTTCTATGGAAGACTCCAAAGTATCCTCATATGGCAACTGATCAGATATTTCCCCTCTCCACTGGTTTCTCCTTAATTTGGGGATCCATTACTCTATCATGCTGTGATGTTATCAAAGTTAGATTTTCTATGCGAAATCCTTCACTTTGCAGGTAATCCATAACCTCAGTTTCTATTTCTTTAACTTCACGATTATTAATCCTCTTTTCTACTTTTGCTCTTTGTTTTCTTATCTTTTTGTATTGTAAAATTTTTCATGTCCGGACGCCTTTGCCTATGTTTCTCTTCAAATATCTTTGGTGCTGCTCTTTTTGTATTGATTAGTTTTGCTTTCTCCTTTGCATAAATATTGCACCATATTAAATCTCTTTTTTTTCCCCCGTGTCCATACTGTATTTCTTCTTCAGATGTCTCTTGCTCCTCCTATTTCTCCTTACTTTGGGGACTTGTTGTTCCATCATGCTGTGATATAACCTGTGTTAGACTTTCTGCACTAAATCCTTCACTTCACAGGCATTCCATAACTTCAGCTTTTATTGTTTTTATTGTACTTTCCTAATCTTCTGTGTTCTCTCTTTGTGATCTTATTTTTTTATTGTGAAGTTTTCCTTATCTGGATGCCTTTGCCTGAATTTCTCTTCAAATATCTTTGAGGCTGGTTTTTGTGTTGATTAATTTGGCCTTCCCCTTTGCATAGTGTACCATATCAGATCTGTCTTTCTTTCCCATGTCCATATTTCTTTTTTATACCTTTCAAAAGTCTCTAGATTTTATTCTTTATATTTTCACACTTCATCAGTCGCTTCTTTTTCCAAATGGCCCAAGGTTTCTTGGTCTATATAATGTTTTTCATAAATCTGTTGTTTTAATGAACACAAATTTTTATTTGAAGCTTCTGACAGTCTGTCTTGTGTAAGTATTTTTCTTTCTTCTAATTTCTCTCTCTTAATCTTTTTGTATATCTTCTGTCTGGAAATTCTGGGTTTCTTGCATAATAGTAACAATACATAATTTTTTTCTTATCCTCAATAGTCCAATCTATCATCATTATGGCTCTTTTTTGGTCTATCAATTGTTGTGATTTTTGTGGACTACTAATTACTTCTACAACTGGGGGGGGGGGCTTCCTCCTCCAGGTCCTTGCCTAGCCCCATTGTATGAATGTTTCCATGTCTTGAGGATGCTACACTGTCATTTTTCCAGTCCTGGCACCTGTGTGCCTACCAGAATTGGGCACTTTTTATTGTAGGTCTTGTGTACCCAACTATCTTTTATTTTATTTTAACCTATTTCTCTCCATAACATATGCTATATAAAATACATTCTATATTATCAGTGTCATCTTGGTGAGATTTTGTGAAAAACAGGGTTCACCTCATGAAGGTACTCACCAAGACTTCATGATGAATTCAATTCCAGCAGTACTACTCTCCTTTGCTTGCCGACTTATCACCTCTTCATTTAGACAGGTCAGTATGGGAGGTACAATGATAGCACAGGTCAGTGTGTGAGAGGTACAGTCATAATACAGGCCAGTTTGAGAGGTACACTTGTAGTACAGGCCAAGGTACAGTCATAATACAAATCAGTATAAGGGATACAATCATAATACAGGTCCGTATAACAGGTACAATTATAATACAGATCAGTATGAGAAGTACAGTCATACTTCAGGTCAGCATCAAAGATACAATGATAATACAGGTCACAGTAGAAACCGACAAGAACAGCTGAAGTCAGTGAGAAAGGAATACCATTTGGAAGGCTAATGGAGAAGTAAGTGTGAGTTTGACTACATACAGAGTATGAATGGGGCAGACAATAAAATATTCTAATGATAGAACATCAGGAACAAAATAGATGGGGGAAGGTAGACCATGTGGGAGAACAGGAAGCTAAGGCAGACAATGTCATATATTTTAGTTGGGTCTGGAGCATAATACTGTGATAACCAGTACTAGATAATATGATAAATAAATTATAAATACACAACTATTGAAGCCTATGCAGGGGCCAGTGAAGTGCACAAGGGCCCAAGTATAATGTTATCTATTTCCCCTGACATTTTGGTATAGGTTGTGGTTGGAAAGGGTCTATGGACTGATCGACTTACCAGGTTTACAAATGAAAAGTAGACATAGATAGATAGATAGATAGATAGATAGATAGATAGATAGATAGATAGATACACAGATAGATAGACAGGTAAAGATATATAAACAGATGATAGAGAGATAGACAGACAGATAAATGCAGATAGTTTTTGGCTTTCAGTATAGGAATGTAAAGAAAATAGCTGAGGGATTAGACAGTAACTACTATATATTGTATTCTTTGTCACTGCTGATGCTTGGAGCTTTTCTCCCCAGGCCTCTACTGAAAATGGACTTATATCCAGTTAGACTAGCCCGGTCAACAAATGTAAAATAAAATAAAATAAAATAAATAAACTAGTTAGGCAAGGAACACGAATAGGGTCCAGATTAAATTGACAGAAAAAAAATGTAGCTGAATGATGTAAAAAGCTAAGGATGTTATATTTATGGAATGAAGAAGGATTTACTTGAATTCTGTAGAATGTGACAGGGATATTAAATTACCTGACTATGCATGCTCATTGTCCTTGAAGAAGAAATGGGGAAATTTACAGGAGGACCCGTGATTCTGGAGAGAACTAGACGGATGTATGGACAGATGCATGGCTGCATGCATGAGTGTATGGCTAGAGCATTTTTATGGGGTAGTAATGTAAGGATATAAAGGACTTATAGAGATTTCATGTTATAATGCTATGTAGTGCACAATGATATTATAAGATAGTTCAATGATATGCCCATTTTGTTGCTTACTGAGAATTAGGTGGGTGATGCATGAATGGCAGTCACATAGGTATGTCCTCCTACAAGGGAGAATTGAAAGCTGTTCCCAGGAGCTGTTGCACATGTATTCTACCATTAGAGGCTGGCAGGTTGATGGAAGAGATCTCATAAGTTAGATTAGTGACCTTTCTGGTGGCCATAAGACTTCCTGATGGGGAAGATTTACTAAATCAAATGGATTTACCATTTTCACTAGGTCATTAAAGAAATGAATAAATGACACTTGTGGAGACAATTTACCTGGACTTTAGCTAAGCATGAGAGACTGGGACAGAAGCTAGAAGCTTTGGGATGGTAGAAAAACTTAAGAATGTCATGTTGGCCCACTAACAGAAAAGACAAACATTCTGGACCAACATATTTTTTAGAATTACTGGAATGGGAGCTATAAACTCCCTAATCTGGTGATCAATGGAGTGCCAAAGAGCTCAGTGCCAGAATCTATCCTCTTTCAAATCTTTATCTCAGAAATCATCAGAACAGTTGATTTGTAGCTTGAGTGTCTGTATATATTACCAAAATATGTTCAGTGTCAGTGTTGGTAGTTGTAAGAGGAGTTAGATAAAATGGTGACATGGTCATTGGGGCAGAAGCTGTGCCTTGCTACCCAGAACAGCAAGGTGTTACACTTTGGAACTAGAAACACAATGAAAACTTTACTTGATTTGGTTAAGCATAGCAGAATAGAAGAACCAGAGGATACTTACAATGGGAGGGGGGAATCATACTGCCAAGGCCACCCATAATCTTCACTGTATTTTCACCGATACTGAAGTAATTCACTAGTGTTACTGCATGGGAACCTGGTGTAAGATGTATTAAACCCTGAATGGTTGAGTATGTCTCACAACAAAACCTGGAAATATTCTGCTTCTGAAAGGTTGAATATATACTTGCTATAAGATTATGCTTTCAGTACATGTTAGTGTGACCCTAGAGTTTGTATATCAAGTTGGGGGCTTTCTGGACACTTCTAGTCTAAGTATCACCCTGTCACTGCCACCCCTCCTAAGCAAACTTTTAGTTCATGCTGCAAACTTTTAAGAGTAGTATGCAAAGATTGACCTGTAGCTACAACACTCTTAGATTGCGACAAGCCTGTGTACCACACTATGTTGGCCCATCTCACAAAGGAACATTCACAGTTATTGGCATCTAGTTGCAACAATGATACACTACAGCAACTCTGTGTACAGCGCTGGACTTAGGTGAAATTGTGCCATAGGCACTGTGTACTGTTTCATCCTCCCAACACACACTCACACACACACACACACACACACACACACACACACACACACACACACACACACACACACACACACACACACTCCAGTGCTCCCCTCTGTTTCCCCTATCTTGTGTTCCTCATTCCATGCACATTACTTTTTCTTCCTTTTCTCAGATTTTGTTTTAACTCTTTAGCTTTTTTAAGAAGCCATAACTTTCTATATATTATAAAGTGCATTTTACAGTCTTTTTTTCATTTGTACACAGCCTTTTCATTCCCATGATGGCTTGAACAGAAATCATGATTAAGAAAAGAAATTCAGTGGTGCTGTTCAACTTTAGTTTTCCTTGCATCCTTTCAATACACCTTTCCAGACCAAAACTGCACAGTAGTAACCATTTAGAAAATAACTCAGTTAAGTCAGGGCCCCCAGAAGCCATAGGGTTATAAATGCTATGGGATGCATTTTAGAGCATTTTCTCAACCTTTTAACCCAACGGTGGCCTAATAAAAAATCACGAGTAAGAAAAGAGTTTCACAGTTATTTATTTTCTTTCAAGGAAGACATAAGTTGTGCCGAAAGCTGAATGTTCACCGCTGACAAAATAGTAGCTCAAAATAAAAGTGCCAATTGTAATGATACACAGATCTTATTTGGGAATACTGCCCAACTCCTTAATCTCCCCAAAACAGAGAGTCACTGCCTGTGCATCTCTCTGGTGTTAGATTTGGATGAAAGCAGAGGTTCAAATGGCCACACTCATGTATTTCAAGTGACCACTGTCATATATATATATATATATATATATATATATATATATATATATATATACATATATATATATATATATATATATATATATATACATATATATATATATATATATATATATATATATATATATATATATATAAAACATGCCTCCTCACTCCTCACCTTAACCCCAAAAGGCAGCCACCTGTATAAGTTCCTGATGTGTGATTGTGAGTAAAGTGAAAAAAAAAATAATGATTACAGCAATGTATTCACTTTGTTGATCCTAGACAGTACACTGCCCCTACGTAAGCTATAGTAACCTTTTTTGTAGGGTCTATATTCCCATGTTGACAAGCCTGTTCACCGAATGCCCTCAAGTTGACAAATATAGAATGAAATGCCAAAATCTTGAATGGCCACAATAGCGATTTTTTTTCCCAGGGAAAGAAATCGCTGGGTCAACAACAAACAAACCAAACTGACAGGCAAACCACACACCCCTACTTAGATATACTAACTCCGAGATTGCACTACAGTGGAGGAAATGGCAAATTCCCAACAAAAACCCAGCAATTTTTTTCCCTGGCCGTTTGAGATTTTGGCATTTCATTCTATATTTGTCAATTTAAGAGCATTCGATGAATAGCCCTGTTGACATGGGAATATAGACCATTTTTTGTACACCTCTGAGGTCTGTGAGAAAAGTAAAAGAAATAATGACCATATTGTCCCCAGCCCAAGCACCAAGCACAACCTCTGCGGGTTTTCTCAACCTCTCCAATCCCCGACCAGAATCAACAAAACAACCAAGGGGGACTCAATACTTGACTGAATATTGTCAAACAGACCAGACAAAAGAGTGATCATCTAGCAAGCTTTCTAATTAGAAGTCAAACCTATTTAGTTAAAGCCACCACCTTTCAACAAATACACAGTAAAGAAACATTTAACCCCAACAGCTTTACTGACGCTCTAGCAAGTTGCAATTGGCACCTACTGAAAACACTTAGTCTTGATGACGATGTATCCTACTTTAACTCAACATTTCTCACCATACTAGACTACCAATGCCCCCCCAGAACCATAAGAATTAAATCTGACTATGCCTCCTGGTTATCCAAAGAGACTAGATCTCTGCTACATAACAGGGACAAAGCATGGGTAAACTGGAAGAAAACAGGGACCCATTCCAAAAATAAATATCTAGAGCTTAGAAATAGGGCAAAGAAAATGATAAAAAAGGACAAAACAAGCTACTACCACAGTACTCAAAATAGATATCAGTCCAATTCACAAAAAATCATCAACAAAGTATTCCACCCAGGTAAAACAGGCACCCCTCCCCCTGTTACCACTAACAGTTCAAAAACATAGCAACTCAGTTCAACAAGTTCTTAAGAGATACCATCCTATCTCATGCTAACTATCTGAAACCTCCCACTATGTCTAGGTCACCCAAAATCAGCTCTACTAACCTGCACTTCTCACTGCAACCTGTCCCCACCACTACTGTTAGAAAGTTGCTTAATAACCTAAAGCCCACAACTCTCTCTGCAGATAAACTACCACCTGAATTATTGAAGATTGCTGCTAATGCAATTGCTCATCCTGTAACAATTCTCATTAATCGCTCAGTAGCTGAAAACATACTCCCCCACCTCTGGAAAATTTCCTACATTACCCCACTCCACAAAGGGGGCAACTCCAAAGAGTTAACACATTACTGGCCAATCGCTATACTTTCTCCCCTCTCCAAAATCCTTGAAAAGTGTGTACACTCGCAAATCATGACATTCCGAAACTCTCATAATCTACTGACAAACACCCAACATGGTTTTAGACCATCACATAACACTACTACAGCCCTTTTGGCTTTCTCACAAACAGTCAATAAACAGATGAACAATGGAAACTATGTCTCAGCTGTATTCCTAGACCTTTCCAAGGCCACTGACATGGTTACTCATGATATACTTATCAATGCCCTCTCTGAATTAAATCTAAGCTCATCCATTTCCTGGTTCAGAAGCTGCCTTACAGGCAGACAACAGGCAGCCAGATGGCACCAGGAACTCGCTCCATTACGACCAGGCTCACTAGAAGTCCCACAGGGTTCCACACTTAGACCCCTACTGTTTTCTATTTTCACTAATAACCTATATAATAAATTAAATAAATATAATGACCTCCTACATGCATCTCTAAGGACTGACTGTGATGAAAATTGAAGAAGTAGTAACCACACAATCGTCAGCCCCACATATAACCTACAGAAACCTTCTGTACACACACACATTTGAGCAGGGCTGGTTTTACAACAGGTGCAGTTGAGGGCAGAGGCCACCACCAAGTCCAAGCCAAGATCCATTTATACAGTATGGGAAGTGAAGGCCACCAGACTCCAAGAAGATCTAAGTGTCTGAATGTTCTGCAATACATCTTATACCTTACTTTTGAAATATAGTTACTTGTTAACTACATTTTTACTGATAAACAGAAGAGTAATGTATGTGCTCCTGCAATGCTGGATGTGTGCCCAGATAAAAGTCAGTGATTTTTTACACACACAAATAACCATGAGCCATAGCAATATTAGTTTTGCATTATTTCATCAATTAGCAATAAATTGTGATTTGTGCAACACTGGTATTAACACACCAAATCAGTGACTGTCATCAAACAACAGCAGGGTTTAAGTCACTTTTATTTGCTTAATTGAGGAAGAATGCTTACCTATCACTATCTCTGATTTCACAGGTCATCCCTGATTTTTGCCTCGTAATTTTCCTCTGCCTCCCATAAAAAGTTTGATTTGCTGGTAAATCATTCAAGACTGCAGGCAGTCAATAAATCCAGAGATCAGGGTTTCATACTTCTTATTATCCAAAAAATGCATGTTGATACAAAATGTGTTATTCTATTAACTTTATAAGTAAATATGAGTATAATTTAAAATGTAATCCTAATTTTGAGCCTTTATTCTGCTATTAGTTTTAATTTGTCCACAATTCTTGAGCAAATAAGTTGATAGTTAAAGTATCTAGTGTTCTGCCAGTATTTATAAAACTCCCTGAAAGAGAAAACCATCCCTGAAGATTGGGAAACATCAGCTCTTCTTAAAATACAAGGTAAACACTGAGATTGGTCACCCTGGGCTGCTGATCTCTCCAGTGCTTACCTTGATCATGTTCATTATCAATTTTATCCTAACAGAATCGTATCGCAGCCCTTTTCAGGTTAAACTGAGTAATCAGAAAATTAATACATTTTTCTCCTCATTTTCAACATCCACAAGCAGCCTTTGTGGGACCTCCACACAGTCAAGGATGTTTAAGGGGTCCTCCTGCAGCCACGGGTATTGCAGATACCTAAAGCTGGCTATGTTGTTAATTTTAGTGGACAGAATGCCCACCAGCAGGATTTAACTAGGCCAGGGTCACTGTGTTAGTGGTAAAATATTTAATGGAATTGTGAAGCCTGTTACTTGACAAAACACTGCTATCATAACAAGGGATATCTCTGAATTTCAAAGGAGATATACATAAGTTATTATTACCTACCTGGTTTATTAAGTACACACAATTGTTATACTAACTTTTGTTGGTTTAACAGACATATTGGAAAATATCAAGATAAGATAACTTGCTGTTATTGGGGACCCCCCTCAGGACCAGAGGAGCCCCAGTGACCCCAGAGTTCACTGGTGCCTAAAGCCAGCTGTACAAGTGATGTCCAACATTCACACTGCTGCAGTGGGCTTTAGGCTATAGGGGTCCTTTCTCTGTAGGAAACAACAACTGGCCAGCTTCACAAAGTTCTGCCCCCCAACACCTTCACTCTTACTGCTGATTGGCTAACCCCAAGCAGGGAAATCAGCAGTCAGAGTGAAGATTTATTTAGTACTTTCTTGCTGTATTGAGAAGAAGCATCTTTCAGGCTTCACATGAGCAGCAGTTTGCTAAGAGCATTGTTTCTGTCAGATATGTCCCCATTGAGGATCCCCTCCACACGGACTTTATTGCTTTTTTAAGAAAAATAGTTTATTGTTTTTATCTTTTTCAGTAAAAACATTATTTCTTCTTTAAGAAACCTGGTATTTTTTTCACAATATCAGATGTTTCCCACCAGGGACTACAGTTTTTAGTTATTAGTATCTATTAATTTATTTGTGGCTAATTTTATGAGAATTTATGTAAACTTTGAGTTTTGAGATAAAATGGGCAGGAATGCATGTGTCAGTGTAATGCTTATGCTCACTTATTGGCAAGTCATGTTGCTTTTCTGTGATTGTGTTTAAGTGTTCTGAGTGGTGTACTGACAGGCATTTGTGTTCTACTTATTTTATGTTTTCTTGTAAAGGGATTGGGAAAAGTGTTGTGAGTGGATGACTGACTTGTTCCAGCAATGCTTATCGCATTTGGCTCCTCTTCCTCGGCTACAGCACGGACACTTACCCCACTCTTGCTGGTTCTTCTTTCTCTATACCTAGAAAGAAAAAAATAATTTATTATGGAATCCTTGTTGTTGTTGCAGACTTATTCTATGCCTCAACTGCCAGGGTGAATGTACAGTGGCCATTGGTGGTTCCTCACATCACTCACTTACCTTACCTCTGTTGTAGTCCTTTTGAGCCATTACAACCTGGGAGTCAGCTACATTAGTTTCGGCTGTTTCAGTACACCATAAGGACATGGGAAAATCATATTCTCTGTGTCTGGGAGACACTCCAGGATATTCTTTTTGGGATAACTAGGGCAGGAGACCATTAGAATGGGCAGATATTCCTCTTTTGAGATGGTCTTCTTCCACAGGCATGCCTATTAAGAAAAAGAAGAGATTAAACATTGTTCTTCTGAAGTAATTACAATTAAGAAAGATGAATTTCTTACCTTGGCAAGACAGGCATTACAAGCAGTGAATCCTGGTACACAGAAGTCATTACAGTTGTGCATCCTCTGTAAAGTAATTCCATGGCCTAATGATTCTGACTTTGATAGAGAAAGGACTTCATCTTCTTCTTATACTGATTCTCAAGCCCAAGTCTCTGATTGTGAAGAAAATATTAATTCTTATCCTCCTGTGGTGGAATTTTCTTTTAATCAGACCATAGCCAGGATGAGGTATTTTATGGGAATAAATAAATGTTTTCTCTAAACTGAGGGGATAATATGATATGTTACAAATGGATTTACCTCATTCCACTACCATTCCTCTTATATTGCCAGCCCTGGGGGATGCCTTGAATGTTGCCTGTAGTTATCCTGGTACCCAGCAGTCAAGTCTCTCAAAAAATCAGATTACTTGTATAAGGTACCCTGGGCTATTACATTTTATTTTCTCTCACTTTAGATCTAATCCAGCAACAATTTCAACTGGTCCTTATTGTTAACCTATTCTCCTTGCATCAAAGAAGGCAAAATTCTGGACTGCATAGGTAAGAGAATGGTTTCTTTTTCTACTTTAGCCTTCAGAATTCTGAATTAGTTAAACAGTACTCAGCAAAATGGAAAACTATACATGAGTGTATATGGCTTGAAGTGGATAAAAATATTTCAAAGTTACATAATCATATTTTACCAAAGAACTTTATTTGGTTAATAAAGAATGTTTTAAAAAATAGTTTTAAAATAACAAATTCTAATTACATTAATGTTTTGAACACTTTTAGAAATTGTATTTATAACAATTCTGATTTAAAGACTTGGATATTTGCATTATTTCCTGTAGCTTTTACAGAAGATTATATAGATTCTTCAACTATAAATACAATACTGATCTTAAGAAATAAAGATTTTTTTTGAACCAATTATTAAATTAAACAAAAATCAGTACTTTAGAATATTTAATGAAACATATGATTTGATCCAAATAATTGGCTTACATTACAACTTAACAGACAATATTTAGTATTTAAAATAGGATGCATAATACATGCTAATAAAAAAGTACTTTCCAGGTTTTATTGAATATTTACTAAGATGTAGAACTAATTTAAATAATAAAAAATGCATATCAAACATTCATAAATTAATAAAAACATATAGGTCAAATATCAAAGACAACTATTGGGACCTTTTTATCAATTAAATAATAATAATATTATTTCAGATTCTGATAAAAAATAATGTTAAAGTCACCCAGAATACCTCAACATCTCTAGCCTGGAAGATAACTTTGTGGAAATTTTTATATAAAGCCTGTAATACTCCACATACAATTGAAGTTATGTATAAGAAACAAAATATTAAGTGCTGGAGATGCAATTCTAGTTCAAAAACAGATTGGCTACTTAGGTTTTAAAACTTTACAATCAAAATCCATTTCTGGGAAAATGTTAATATATTTATACCAGCATTATGGTCTGATAATTTTAAGTTAACTAAATATTTAGTAATATTTAATGTTCTAATTCCTCAGGTTATTCCTAAATCACAATATCATCTTAACTGGAATATTTTAGCAATGGATAGAAAAGCAGTTAGCAAAAAGTGGAAGAATTCAAATACTCCCTCAATTGTTGAATTTATAATTATTGCAAAGACTGTTTGTTATAATGAATTGCATGTTATTTGGATGAGAAGTAATCATAATAATTCCATGCAAAATGGTTGAAAATAGAAAGTTTACTTGAAAAATATTAAATGAATGTTGATTCTTTACTTTATTAAAAAATACATATGTTAATTTAATTGAATATGGACTATTGTAAATAGTTACTTTGTGTCAAATTAATATGCTATGTTTCTTTATTCTATTTGGTCAATATTTAGAAACTTTAAAAATAAAATAAAAAATAATTCTGAATTACCAAGTATATATGTGGAAATGTTTACTTTGTTGTATGGACAGTCTGTGGGATTTGGCTTCCACTCTTCCTACAGAAGAAACCTATTTTTTTCAACTAAACTGTATCTACCCTGTTCTAGGTATCTAAACATGCTTTGAAGAGTGTGTCTGATCATGCAGATGCCATGTCAAGGGCTACTGCTGCTGTTACTGTTACAGTGATGAGAAGATATCCTTGGGTATATAACCAAAAGTTTGCTGAAGAAGTATAGCCTGAAATCTGATTCTGCCTTAGATAAGGTGGTATTATTTGACCCTTCTGCTACCAAGGTTCTCAAGCATTTTGATGAAAGGGGGAAATTGATTCAAGAAGTTTCTAAGATTGTTCATGTACCCCAATACAAATCCTATAACCACACATCTTTCACAAAAAAATCTAAATAAACAAAACCAGTCCTTTTCTGGAAAACCGGGGGGCCAGAGGGAAATAACAAGAAGCAGGGTCTTTTCAGAAAAGGGGAATGACTAACAGTACAGAATGACTACATCAGAATTCTTGTCCTACTTCCCTTTCCTCTGGCCAATACTTCTTTATCACCTTTGGTAAAATATTGCCTCATATTATTGGGTGATAAAAGTGGTGCAGGAGGTACATATGGCATTGGATAGAAAAAACTAATTTCAAGGGAGTTCTTCCCACTCTCTGAATCAAGCAGAATATTTTCCTCAGGTTCTTCAGGGTTTACACACCTATGGAGCTATAGAACCAGTGCCCTCGAATCAAAGTTGCAAAGGCTTCTATTTCAGAATGCTTCTGTTACCAAAGGAATAGTCTTTCTAGAGACCAGTACTAGATCTTTCATTTCTAAATCTGTATGTGAAAGTATCAAAAATTCAGAATGCTGACCTTACAGAACCCGTTACTCCTTATTTCTCACGAGTTACCTGGTAACACTAAATTTAAAAGATGCTTATTACAACTTTCCCCATAGCCATAGTTTTCAAGAAATTACTAAGGTTCTCTATTTCTGGGTAACATTATCATTTGTCTACATCACATTTTGGCTTATCTACACCTCCAAGAGTATCTACAAAATGCCTAGCTGCAGTCATAACTTACTGCATGCAAAATGGCATTCACATTTTCCTTATTTGATGACTTAGTTATCATTGCAGTCTTTATCTAGATATCAAGAGTCATTAACTTGTGTTATGACTCTTTTGACCAATATGGGCCTCCAGACAAATATTGCAAAATCCTCCTTGACTTTGTTTCACATGATTGTGTTTCTGGGCTGCATTATAGATACTTTTTTTTAAAAAGGCTTCTTTGATAAAAGACAAGGTGAATGTTTATCTGGAATCTTTCCTAAATTTCTGCAGTCTTTGAACTTCTGCAAGATAATTTCTCTGGATCCTAGGGGTTCATGGCTTCTATAATTTCCATGATCCCGCAAGTGATGTTACTGATGCAGTGTTTTTTTTTCCAATACACTTTATTTGATTTTATATTATCATACAATAAAATAGAAGATAAAAGCAAAAATACAAACATCACACACTAACAAACTCTGTTAAGCATACATAAAACTATAATGCATCTAAAATATTAGAGTCCTTTAGCTATTAAAACTATGAGATTCATATCCTAAAAGGTTCTTAAATAAAACTCACAACCTCAGTACAAGGGGGAAAAAAATTGGGGTTCAGGTAAAATCGGGCTTGTGGAAGGGGAAGAAAGATGCTAGCATTTATTGGGAGGACACAATGCTAAATAACTTTTCCCAAGTTTCCAGCATCTTTGCTCTTTTATTATTATTGTAGATGACAACTTTATAAGCCGGTAAGTGCTTGGCAGCCATTTGTTTAAAGTCTCCCCATGTAATTGGAAATCTGTCCTTCCATTTAGAAACAATGTAGAGCTTTGATAGAAGGAAAAGTGTAAGACATATAAAAGTTTAATGTGGTGGTATATCTGCAGGAACAATATTTAGTAATGCAAATTCCACTGACATCGTTGTCTTTTCATATCCCATTTTTTTGAAGTTGAATCATTAGAGAGTTCCACAATTTATATACTCATTTACAACTCCTAAAAAGCTGGAGTAAGTCTGCTTTTTGAAACTTACAGTAAGGACAGTCCGGCGAAAAAAATTTATATATAACCATAGGGGTAAGGTAGGTATTATTAATGATCATGAGTTGAGTGTATGACAAATTTTTCAAGGGAGTTATCTTAGAGGTTATGCTTATTGACTCTCTTATTTGTTGCTCCGAGATCGAAAGGTTCATTTTTATCTGATAGAGTAGATTGTATTATTTTGATATTTAACCGCCGCTATCAGCTTGTAGTTGTTCAATACCATTTTTTTTCTCTAGATAGCATATTTTTCCACAATGTGTGATAATTATCTATGTCCCCACTAGTTATACCACTGTTATAAAGGTATCAAGAGCAGAGCTCTTGAATCTGCCTTAGAATAATTGTGTATGCCTTACGTAGTTTAAGTTAGGTTCTCATTTCATTGATAGAACAATTAAGGAAGGGAAAGAAGTCTGAAATTTGTTTATCTTTTAGCAAGGGGAAATTGTTTAGATTAAGCATTACATTATTAAGTCTCAGATTGGGATTAAGATGTAAGTGTTGTAAGGTTTCCAGTGCTTCTGCTAGTTTTAAGTTGGTGAAGAGTTTTTGTAGATTCATGATAAAAAATTGTATTGGGTCGATGATCTTATAAGTTATCAATTCTTTTTTACTAAGAAAAGGAAGTGCTTTAGGGTTAAAGTTGAGTGATTTAACATATTGATACTATAATGTTATCCACATTGGTGACCACATGTGATTTATTGTGTCATGTTCTGTAATTTTTATTATCCTGCTAGTATTAATAATATCGAAATACAATCTAAAATCTGGAAGATTGTCTCCCATTTAATTTCGGTTGGATTAGTTTATGGTATGACAGTCTTACAGATTTAGGTGACCATATAAATTTAACTAAGAATATATGTCATTTCTTGAAAAAGTTATTGTGTATTATCACTTGGGAGGTCATAAAATATATAGTAATCTAGGTAGTATATGACCTTTGATAGAAAGGATAACTTTAGATTGTTCTATCTGTTACAATCCTGTACTATGTTGTGACACTTCCTCAAGATGTTGTTTTGATAAAATTCATTTTTATTTTGGTAAAAGGTGATCCCAAGGCACTTAATAGATTGTTTTATTTTTAACTGTATCTAAGTGTGGATATAACAACATTAGTTTTGGAGGGGTTAGGGCGAAGATAGCAGTTTTATTTAAATTAAGTTTATAATTAGACATCTTCAAGAAGGTGTCAATGGCTTTCAGTAGCTTGGATATATCTGAACTTGGGTAGGAAAAGTAAAGGTTTAAATCATCAGTGAAAGCTGTCAGGAATACTTTAGTATTAAAGAGTATTGGAGGATTGTGGTAGATGCAATGGATGTAAAAAGTTTACACACCCCTGTTAAAATGCCAGGGTTTTGTGATATAAAAAATCAAACCACAATAAATCATTTAAAAACTTTCCCCAACTTTAATGTAACCTATAACCTGTACAATTCAATTGAAAAACAAACAAATCTGTTTGGGGAACAAAATATAAATAATAAAAAATATACAATACGCTGGTTGTATAAGTGTGCACACCCTTAAACTAATACTTTGTTGAAGCTCTTTTTGATTTAATTATAGCATTCAGTCTTCTTGGGTAGGAGCCTATCAGCATGGCACATCTTAAATTGGCAATATTTGCCCACTCTTCCTTGCAAAGCACTCCACATCTGTCAGATTGCGAGGACATCTCTTGTAAACAGCCCTCTTCAGGTCACCCAACAGATTTTCTATTGGATTTAAGTCTGGGGTCTGGCTGGGCCATTCCAGAACTTTAATTTTCTTCTGGTAAAGCCATTCTTTTGTTGATTTGGATGTATGCTTGGGGTCACTGTCATGTTGAAAGGTGAAATTCCTCTTCATCTTCAACTTGAACACCTGAAGGTTTTGGGCCAAAAGTGACTGGTATTTGGAACTGTTCATAATTCCCTCCACCTTGACAAAAGCCCCAGTTCCAGATGAAGAAAAGCAACCCAAAAGCATGATACTGCCATGACCATGCTTCATCATGGGGATGATGTTCTTTTGGTGATGCGAAGTGTTGTTTTTGCACCAAAAGTACCTTTTGGAATTGTGGCCAAAAAGTTCAACCTTGATCTCATCAGACCATAACATATTTTTCCACATGCTTTTGGGATACTTGATGTATTGTCTTGCAAATTTTAGCCAGGCCTGGATGTTTTTCAGGGTAAGACAAGGCTTCAGTCTTGCAACTATACACCATAGTCTAGAGATATGGAGAATACAGGAGATTGTTGTTACATGTAGTACATAACCAGTACTTGCCAGCAATTCACACAGCTCCTTCAGTGTTGCTGTAGGCCTCTTGGCAGTCTCCCTGACTAGTTTTCATCTTGTCATTTCATCAATTTTGGAGGGGCATCCAGTTCTTTGCAACATCACTGTTGTCCCATATTTTCTCCACTTTTTGATGACTGTCTTCACTGTGTTCCATGGTATATCCAATGCTGTGGGAATTTTCTTGTACCCTTCTTCTGACTGATACCTTTCAACAATGAGATCCCGTTGATGCTTTGTAAGCTCTCTGTGAACCATGGCTTTTGCTGTAGCAGGCAAGTGAGTAAATGTCAGGAAAATACTACTAGGACAGCTGAACTTTATTAAGGGTTAATTAGAGTCTCTTTAATTGATGACAGATGTATAACCAAGAAGAATGAATGCTGTAATTAAATCAAAAGGTGCGTCAACAAAGTATTAGTTTAAGGGTGTGCACACTTATTCAACCAGCCTATTGTACATTTTTTATTTTTTATATTTTCCCCTAACAGATTTGTTTGTTTTTTCAATTCAATTGTACAGGTTATAGGTCACATTAAAGGTGGGAAAAGTTTTGAAATTATTTTTGTGGTCTAATTTTTTTATATCACAAAAACCTGGCATTTTAACAGGGGTGTGTAAACTTTTATATACACTGTATGTTGCTTAATAAGAAGGAAGAGTGGTTCTAAGTAAAGGTTGAAAAGAAATGAGGATAAAGGACATCCTTGTCTTTTTCCATTTTTGATCATAATTCTATTGGAAATATTTTTATTTATAAATAAATTTGTATATGATTTGTTGTATAATGTTTTTATTGTTTGAATGAAAATAGAAGGGAAATCAAAGTAGGATAATACTGAAAGCAAAAGGCTTAAATTCAGTCTATCAAATGCCTTATATGCATCAACCACAATCGTAAATATTGGGATTTTTCTTTAGATTTGCGAATGTTGTTAAGGCTTCAAGAGTAAGGGTATTATCACATGTTTGTCTGTAAGGGGTAAATCCAGATTGCTCAGGGGAGATGATATGCGTTATGATTTTATAAGTCTATTAGCCAGGATAGATGCGAACATTTTAATATCAAGGGGAATGGGTCTGTAACTTTTGTGGTCTCTAGGGTCTGCCTGTTCTTTAAGAATGAAGATTGTTTTTGAAGCATTTAGGTGAATATCATTAATCTTGTTATTTATAATGTAGTTAAACAAATGTTGCAATAATCTGGCAATTTATGGGGTAAAGGTCTTGTAAAACTCAGACGTCAAGCCATCTGGACCAGGTGCTTTATGAGGTTTTAAGTTCTTTATTGTCTTGATGATTTCTTGCCGTGTAATGGGTTCTGTTAGTATTTTGTGTTAATTAATATCTAATTTTGGAAAAGATAAACTCTGGATGAATAATGTTTTATCTTGCTTTGAGGATGGCAGAGTTTGCTCTCTTTAGATCTCAGTGTAAATTTGTTCAAACAGGTTTACAATTTCGGTACTACTCCCATATGTTCTGTTTAAATATTTAATTTTGGTTATGATGGGTGTAGATTTTTGCAGGGAAATTAGCCTGGCTAGTGCTCTGGATGGTATTAATACTCCCACAGCATATTTGGCCAGGATTGTTGTTTTGTGGAATGAAATGCTTTTGGCCTTCAGTAGGTAGAGGTCTCTTTGGGATTTAAGTAATTGTTCCTCATTTTTTTATTGAAACATTCTTGCAATTCTGATTCCAATTTGTGTATATTTTCTTTTATTAATGACTCTTCCCTTCTCTGTAATTTTTTATAGTGTGCAACTTTACTAATAAAGAAGCTCCTTTTTTTTGATTTGGTGGTGGCCCATTTAATGTCAATTGGATATTGACAGGAAGGGATTCTATCCATTAAATCTTTTAAGAGTGTATTGATACCTTCCAAAACATCCTGCTTTAGTAGGAGGTTGGGATTAAGAGACCAGTTGTAACCTCTTGCATTTAGATTCTTTATATCACTCCAGTTTATAATTAGTGTAACCTTTGAGTGATCGGCGAAAAATCTAGTATTAATATAGCATTCTAAATTCATGTTTAAAAATATGTCCGAGATTAAAAAGAAATCAATTCTAGACCACATTTTGAGGCATTGTGAGTAGAAGGTAAATTTCTCCTTTATGGGATCTTTATTTTTATGTATGAAGGGATCAAAAAGCTTAAAGTCTTGTTTATGTTCCATCAAAGCAATTATGCCTTGTTTATTATATGCTTTATTGGGGTTTGACCTATCCAATGTGGAATCTTGGTAAGCATGCCAGTCCCCTCCTGTGATTAAATAATGATGCTTGAATGGAGCTAAGATATTGTATAGGGACGTAAAAAAGAGTTGTTGATTACTACAGGGGGCATAAATATTTAGAATTAAAATAGGTTTCTTTATAGCTTGGTTTCTACATTCTATATAGCACCATCTTTCCTCTCTGTCTGATTCACTACTTATAATAAAGTCCAAATAAATGGTGCAAATAGTGCTCTAACAGAAACTAGGTAACCAAAAAAAGCACCAACGTTGCGAGTCCTCAGTATAAGTTTAATAAAATATTGTTAAGCACTTTCATCAACAAGTATGACTTCTTCAGAACAAAAAAACAGTCCAAGGGACAAGTTTAAATACACAATACCAATTAGCCATTGGTTCAAATCTACCCAATGCTATCAATGAGAATTTGTTGCTCATAAATATATAAATAGCCAAAGCTAAAACAGTTTTTACTAGAATAAAAACATTTGCTCAACAACACATTTGCTACAAAATACATTTGAGCATACATCTGTTGTTGTTAGTGGTCAACAGGAATTCAAAAAAACTCACTGCTCTATTACCATATACAGCAAGTTAAAAATTACTTTTTAAATATTACTTGTTTAATATACGTGATTTTTTAAACTAAAAAAATAGAAATATTTGTTATATTGTAAATATTTCCCTTAAAAATTACTCCAAAAGTAAATGCATATAAAATAAATTAAATTTCAAATGAATTTACTTTCAACAAATGTTACAAAGTGTAATACTGTTAAACTAGGTTTGCCTTTTCTTTTAAAATAGGCAGTATTGTTACATGTTCATTTAATCCTGGTAGAAAATCTGCAGCCAACCTTAACTGCCACAAAAGCTCCTTTTTATGTAATGCATTTTGCCAATCACCACCTCTCACTTCAACAAATACAAAATCAAGGATGGCAAACTTGAACCCTACAAAATTAATACATGAAGTACTATGCTTGTATAGAGCATTAGTATCTTTTTTATTTTTAATGTCGTGTAGGTGTTCATATATCCTGGTCTTAAATAATCTCTCCGTCTTACCCATAGGGTTCAGAAGTCCAGAACCAAACTGACTTTCAACAAGCTTGTGTGCTACAGTACAGCCCCTTATATTCCCAGATCAAGGAAATACTAACAAAAAATTGGAACATCTTTAAAACTAATAGTGAGGTATTTTGAATATTGGGTGACAAACCTATATTTTCTACCAAAGTAGGACCTAATTTAAAATCACTACTAGAGAGGGGCAGTACTTCAACAAGTATGCAAGCCAAAAAGGGCGGAAGTAAACCCTGTGGTAGGTGTTCCTACTGTTCCTACATATTACAAGACAGTTGTATTACAATTGACAACCAGAATAAAAGTTATGTTTTTTTCAAAAAGTGGTAATTGTTCTTCTAGCAAATTGGTATACATAGCTAAATGTAACACCTGTTCCTCGTTCTATGTGGGTAAGATGGAGAGATTATTTAAGACCAGGATATATGAACACCTATACGACATTAAAAATAAAAAAGATACTAATGCTCTATACATGCATAGTACTTCATGTATTAATTTAGTAGGGTTCAAGTTTGCCATCCTTGATTTTGTATTTGTTGAAGTGAGAGGTGGTGATTGGCAAAATGCATTACACAAAAAGGAGCTTTTGTGGCAGTTAAGGTTGGCTGCAGATTTTCCACCAGGATTAAATGGACATGTAGCAATACTGCCTATTTTAAAAGAAAAGGCAGATCTAGTTTAACAGTATTACACTTTGTAACATTTGTTGAAAGTAAATTAATTTGAAATTTAATTTATTTTATATGCATTTACTTTTGGAGTAATTTTTAAGGGAAATATTTACAATATAACAAATATTTCTATTTTTTAGTTTAAAAAATCATGTATATTACACAAGTAATATTTAAAAAGTAGTTTTTAACTTGTTGTATATGGTAATAGAGCAGTGAGTTTTTTTGAATTCCTGTTGACCACTAGCAACAACAGATGTATGCTCAAATGTTTTTTGTAGCAAATGTGTTGTTGAGCAAATGTTTTTATTCTAGTAAAAACTGTTTTAGCTATGGCTGTTTATATATTTATGAGCAACAAATTCTCATTGATAGCATTGGGTAGATTTGAACAAATGGCTAATTGGTATTGTGTATTTAAACTTGTCCTTTGGACTGTTTTTTTGTTCTGAAGAAGTCATACTTGTTGATGAAAGTGCTTAACAATATTTTATTAAACTTACACTGAGGACTGGTGCTTTTTTGGTTACCTCACTACTTATAATATCATCTTGAAACATTTTTTTGACTATTATAGCGACTCCTGCACTATTAGTTTTTTCACCTGATGCTATGATCTGTTTGGCCCATTTTTATCTCCTCGATTTTTGACCATTGCTCACTTGTCAAATGGGATTCTTGAATTAGTATTATATTTGCCTTAGATTTGTAAGAAAGGTATAAAAACAGGTTTATTTTAAATTTTGACGGAATCCCCTTTAAATTCCATGTTTCACTCTCCCCTACTATATATAATACCCTTAGATGTTGGTAGTATAGATTGTACATTTTTCTGTTGATAAGAAGCTTATGTTGAGATATAGCTGAATGACACCCACCCCTTCTTGCCCACTCCCAGTGCCTATCCATTACCCCTCTGGACCAAGAAGGAAGGGGGAAGATAGAAAAAAATGGTTTAGTTAGCTAATTTTGTTCAAGAGTTTTAAAATAATTAACTCTTAAAAGGGTTATTTCCGAGGTGTACCTCCCCTTATTAAAAACAAACACTGTACAGAAAAAGTCTAGCATGCTAGCACTCTTTTAAACACCTACTATCTATAACTAGTCTCTTCCAATCTAATTATAACTTTATGTCCCAGAAACAAGGGTGCATATACCGTCTAAAAAAGTATGTCTTTATATGTAAACTTTAAGAAACATCACAATCTTAAATTTGTTTTAGTGTAACACAGTTGGTATCTGGCACCACAACATCAAATGCAAACCTAAACTTTTTGTATTTACTACCAAGGTAAACTTAATTTGATTAAAAAGTTAGTTATTAGCATTAACACATTTAGTATTTCATATTATACATAACACCTTGATAATTGCCTTTGGGTGTCAGGCTTCAAGGACTATCATTTTGCTGTAAGACTTTTATTTTATCCTTATTGTTACGTTTTATGTCTCTCCAGGCTCTACCATCAATAATATATTTTGGTCTTTTCAGTTAAACATTTAACCAAAGCAAGTCCACCTATAGCAGCAGTAATTGTTCTTAGCACTGGTTAACAAGCAGTAACAAACAACAGAATTTGCCTTTACAACTTTTAGGTGTCACAGTTTTTAGGTTGTGTAATGCTTCCTCAACAATGCTTCCTATAGGTTCATAGGTTCATAGGTAGGTACTAGGCTATCAGCCCAAGGGCCTATGTAAGCCTAGCCAGCAAGGTTCCATAGCTTATGCCACCCAAGAAAGTTATTTTCCTGTGCCACTGTCCAGCAGAGACACAGAAGTGATCCCCGGGGTGTATTTCCTATTTCCCATCCACTCATCAAGATTTTTCTTGAATAGTGCTAATGAAGAACTTTGCTTGACATAGATGGGTAGCTTGTTCCAGAGTATAGGAAGTCTCTGGGACAGGAATCTATCCCTCCAGCATGTCCTGTTTATTGTGGTGACATGTCCAACAGCTCTGGGTTTGACATAGCTTTGTATGTTAGGCAGAGATCACCTCAGAGTGGCGATATGCTTCTAGGAGTAAAAGGGAGTTTTTGAGGCGGTCAGTATAGGGCATTTGTTTGAGGCCAGTAATCCTGTTTGTGAGGTATTTCTGTGGCCTTTCCAGCTGCTGCAGATGTCTTGAGGGATTATCAATTTTATAAACCCCTGTACTAGACGTTATCCCTTTTTCATGCAGGAGCCTTGTTTTGATAGAGTTGTCTTGTTGTAATTTTCTCAAATTCTTAGTCATGAGAATGACGTTATAAATGTAGTAGGAAACTCGAGTTAGAGACCACTATACTAATATGCAGTCATTAGTTTTAGATACACTATTTATCATTCCCTCAAACATGTTATTACTCTATCACACACACAACAATCTGGCAGGCAATGTACAGATATATTTGTAACCCATAGTACACAGTCCTTCTGGAAACCCTGAATATGATACAAGCCACTCTTTGCAATGTTTAACAGCAACCATGATTATCAGGGTTTCCCATTATATAAACAGCTCACACATGAAGTTGTAGTTACTAGGTCCGCAATACAACTTCTCCACTGTTATTTTAGATGTTTTTATCAGGCTGACAATAAATTTTACCTAGTAAGCCTTAATGGTCAGAATCAACAGTTGAGCATCAATCAAACACATTTTTTTTCAAATGAAGAAATGATCTTATAATTAAAATCTGCAATATCGCTGTATTACAGTACCTTTTTCTTCCTTTCCCTTTTTAAAGATGCTATTCAGTGATTATTGTAAGGGAAGTTTTCCTTAATATGAGGTGCAAAATTACCATTTTTCTTCATTTATGTGAGGTAAAAGTTTACCTAATATCTCATAAACCCTCCAGTTCAATGGCGGGTAATGACCGGAACACTATTTACTGGGGGAGACTAGGTTCCCATGACAAGAAATGGTACCTTCTTGAAATGTATGGATTGAAGGCTGTGAAGCGTCTCTTTCATTCCTCTAGGCCCCTTCTAAACCTCCCTACCAGCCACTGACTTGTATCCAGGAAGATTAAAGGCCTGCAGCCAGCAAGTCTCAGTTATATTCTCCCCTGGGGGGGGGGGGGTAAAGTGGAGTCAGCTACTTTGGCATCATCTTCCGATTTCCTTCCCGAGCTGATTACAATGCAGATATCACTTTAAAAATATCCAGGAAAACGGATTTTGCCTCTTTGACTGAAGTGATCGAGCATTTCCTTTCTTTATAGGAGAACACTAGAGTGTTCGGGTATTTCATCTGGAATTTTATCTTCTTGTTTATCAGGAAGTGGCAGAAAGGGGAGAAAGCTTGTCTTGCCAGCCTAATCTGAAGGGGAAGATCCTGTGCAATTGAGATCCGATTGCCATTCCAGGTGAGAAGACCTTTTTTCTTTGCATTTTGCAGGATGTTTGATACATCCTGATAGTTTAAAATCTTCACATAAATTGGTCTTGGATTATTTGTTGTTTGAGCTTCACGTAGTGCCTGATGGGCTTTTGCAATTGTTATATTCTGTTTCTCAGCAGAGTCCTCAAATAAAATATTAAATATTTGTTTAATCACTGTTGTTAAATTATTATTTGTAACAGACTCCGGTACCCCTAGTATAATTACATTATTTTGTCATGAGCGGGCTTTCAGGTCTGTTAATGTGAGGTTATTGTCTGCAGTTCTGTCAATGCTTAGTCTGGCTTCCATTATTTTTGCCTCCAACTTTTCGATTCTCGTTAGAAGCTGATTAAAAGAGTCTCCGAAAGATTTGAGTTGTAAGGTGAGGTCCTGTATTGCCTGATGAATAGGTTGAAGGGCTGATTTGATGTCTTCTAGGTTATCAGGTTGGTCTGGTTCAGTTTTAGCTGCTGTTTTTGCCATTTCAGATTGTTTGGTTGTTTTTTGCCTTTTAGGTGTTGTATCTTTTTCTGGAGAAGCTAAAACTGAGTACTTAGTTTTTGTAGTCATAGTCTCCATGTTGTTTTCTTCCTTGGACATTGTGTTGGCCTTTTGCATTCCTTTTACCATACAGGCCCTTAATACCACATGGCAGTAATTATGTATAGTAATCTCAATTAATCTTGAGTATATACAGCTGTTAGAGAGCTTTGACTCCTCTCAAAGGTTACTGCAGGTTGTCTTAAAACAACTTTTAATATTATTTACAGTTTGTAGACCTTCCCTTGTCCTCTGGATTGTATTTTTATTCGGGGTTTTTGAGAGAGCTAGGAATAGCAGTGTCTACAGGTATGCAGCCATCTTGTTTTCCACTGATGCAGTGGTTTCTAAAATAAAAAAAAAAAAGGACCCAGCACTGGTATCTGCCATTCCCTGGGCATCAAATTCCAGCTGTGGGCTTTATAATTAGGAAACTGCAATGGTGGTAATAACAGATCCAATTAAACCCAGGACTTCCCTTCTCTCCTCAGATCCCAAACCAATCTCTCACTAAAGATGAGTCAGATTTTGCTTAGGGAGCAGTTTCCATGGAGAGGTGGTAAATGTGCAAGGCCTGTGGAGTATTTCAGACAGACCAAATACATCAGCATAAAGATGTTTGCTGTGATGCATGCCTTGAAGTCTGTTCATCACCTACAGTCTGACTATAAGAAAATTCCTCCACAGGACGAGAAGAATTAGTATTTTCTTCACAATTGCTGCTATACAGCCAGCAACACTGGGATATTTCAGACAAATGTGATCTAAAACAAAGAACCATTTTACAGAAGTCGTGCCTCAGCACCCACCCCTACTAACACCATAATAATTATTTGTTATAGGCTCCAGCTCATACTAATTACTAGGCAGACATGCTAATGGTTTATTATGGAGTGCTTTCTAAATGCACTGCAGACTGATTATTAAATAGGAAATGTTTTGTCTTTAGACTCAGGTGTCAGTCAGTTCATCATATTTATATACCTGATACTTATTATCATTTATATCACATAGAACAAATAAAAGTGAAAACATAAATATTTATCTTTCTTGTTTTGATGAAAAATCGTCATATAAGCAATTGTTAGCCCACCACATCCACTTAAAACATTTGCCAGTCACATTTTGTTATTTTATTACACTAATTTTTGCTTGGAATTACAATTGCAAGAAACTTTGTATAAAAAGCATAATACCTTGTAATTTTGTGGCACATGGTTGGCAGAGGCCTTACCAGAAGACCATTATTTTGAATACTTGATGAAAATTGTTTATGTCTATAGTGTGTACTTGTATATTTACAATATGTGTTTATATATGCTTTTTTGAGTGTGCACACATGCCACATAAAATATTTTGGATTACATTGCCTAGTTCCATTGACCACAATTAGCTTTTCAAAGCAATTAAGTCACATTTTTTGCAATATATACAAGAACCTTTCTGAGTTGAGAATGATATCACTCCTTCCAGTATAGACAACCAAACAGTACTGAAATTGTTATTTTGCATTCTGTTTTATTGATAAGGGTAACATATTTCCTTCCCAGTGATTATCTTGGAAGTGCAAACTCCCACTGTGACATCATACCAAAATAATTATGGAAATAGGAAAGAGAAAAAATCTAACTGCTCTTTCCACAGCTCCTTATTACATTTATTCCATAGCCTACCATACTTTTATGCTTTGTTCCTCTTAAATACATATTATCAGTTAAGTATTACAAATGGTCTAACTCTCAGTAACTCATAACAGCAATCCTCTCAAATGCTTGCATCCTAAATATTAAGTCACCCTCCATCTCTAATGCTTGGATTACACCCCATTTTCTGATTTTGTGTCATCAACAACAGTTTTGTACCCGATAGATATGTTTGTAGCTAGCAACTTGTATGCTGTCTGAAAAGAATATGGAAACAAAGCCCTAAATGCAGGGATCATACAAAATAAGTTCAGTTCACTGGAAAATTTGTTAATCTGTCAAAATCCTCACATAGCAGAAAAACCTGAATTATTGCTGAAACCTGATGACTCTATCCCACATTCCACTGACAAACTTTACCAACACATTTAAAGTCAGCACTAAAGTGCAACTGCAGGCTAAGTACATCCATCACTCACTTCAGAATATATTCTCTCCTTTCTAAATGCTACTGAGAATACAACATATAAAATGAAACACAACTGAATTGCCCCTCCCTTTATAAGACATTTTTGAAATATTCAGCCTTTTCATTGTGTAATGTGTCACTGTTGCATAAAATTTTCCATTACTTTAGCCAGTTGAATGACTGTCTTACGTCTTACTGCTTATTATATTTTAAACTTGTGACCCAGGAAAAGTTCACACAGCAGGGTGTCAGCAGTTCCACCTTTCTTCACTTCCACTGAGCCCATGTCACATCTTTGCTGTATCAGACAGTATTAGTATAATACAAAATAATCACTTTTCCAAGAAAACAGGCTAGCTGTATCAGTTAGTGTTTGGTGTTGGCCAGAGTTGAGAGCATGGCTCATAATGAAATAACATGATATGTGAAACTACTGGACTATAGAGGGATAAAGGTGGGGGTCCTTGCATCTAATAAATCCTTAGATGTTACCAAACAGTTCAATTTAGGTTGTGTTTACACATGGGAAAAAGAAAGCTTACTGTGTATGTGTACACTCTTTTGGGTTTCTAGTACCAGGACGGGAATGGACCCCATTCCTAAGTCAAAGTACGATTAAAGTTCATGAAATTAGTATTGTTTCAATCTTTGATGTCAGCCAGGAGTGCTCTTTGCAGCACCCGCAATGTGCCCAGTAATGACTCCTTCTGCAATTTGTATGGGGTCACATGGATTTGTAACATATCTAAATACAATTGTAGATTCTTTTTTATAAGATCCATTGCTCCTACTACTGTTGTAACTGTCTCAGTATCTTTCTTCCACATTGCTCTCATTTCTGCCTGCAAATCCTGATATTTTATGATTTTGTGTCTCTCTGTACGCAAGACACTCTAGTCACTGGGTATGGAAATTTCAATGATCAATGCTACTTTTGTCTTCTTTTCTTGGACCACTATATCCAGTTTTCTAGCATCTATCTTTTGAACTGTTGGTAATGGGTGATCCCATGTGAAATAAACTTCATCATTTTCTATGATGCTTTGTGGCTCATGTTTCCAGTGTTTTTCAGCCAATTCAGCACCATAATGTTTGCACAATCTCCAGTGCAACAATCTTGCCACATCATTATGCCTTTCAGTATACAATCCTTCTGCCATTAGTGCATCACAACCAGCAACGAGTTGTGCGACTGTTTCCAGTTCGGTTTTACAAAACCTACATTTGTCTGTTTCTCCCACATGTTCAATGGACTTTGTAAACCAACGTGTATAGAGCCCACTATCTTGGGCAGCCAATATTAACCTTTCATCTCTCGGTTTGAATTCACCTCTCCTTAACCATTCCTGCATTTGTTTCTGATCAACATGAGGTTCTTCCAGAAGTTTTATATACTTGCTACTATATTTATGCATTTTCCACATTTCTTGCCTTCTCATCTGGTCCTTCACCTTATATTCTTTCTTTTGTTTTTGGCACATTCAGTTGCTGCCTGATTTTTATCTACTTCTGGTTTGATTTCCATTCCTGCTTGACACCGATATGCTTCTGCTAGATTAAACAGAGAAGTCATCTTAGATTTAGTCTCCTCATGTTTCAAAACTTTAACTACGTTTGGGTCTTGTGAGGTCAGCAGATATGTGTGGAGTCCTGTGACTGCAGATCTATACACATAATCAATTTCAGGGAGGCCCATACCTCCTTCGGAACGGGGAATATATAATCTTGGTATACACTGATTTTTTATAAATCATTTGGTGAGCGTGAAGCATCCTTCCTGTTTTCCTATCTAATCTATCCAACATGTTTTGGGGCCAGTCAGTCACTCCAAAACTATAAGTTAGGACAATAAGAGCAAATTTGTTTATAGCTTGAATTTTGTTCCTAGATGTTAACACTGTTTTCGGGATTAATTTAAGTCTTCTAAAGTATTTCTTACTAAGTTTTATTCGCATTTGTTCATGTTTTATTGTTGATCTTTCATCAGTTCCCAAATATTTATACACTCCCGCTTGCTCAAGTTCTTTTATATGACATTCTTGTCCCAAACTGATGTTTTCCCAGTGCTGCAGTTTTCCTGCTTTAAAGGTTGCTTTTGCACATTTATCAAGACCAAATGACATTCTTGTATCATCTGAAAAAGTTTTGACAACCTGCAGTTGTACTTTCAGCTCCTCATCTGATGAGGTATATAGTTTCAAATCATCGATAAATGATCCTTTGTTCCATATGACTTTCTTTTATTGCCCTTTTGTTTTACTGCCATAATTGAGTTTTCTTCTAAATGACTATAAACTCTGTCGGCATCAATTCCCATGTATAGTTTTATACATCTTTGGAAGGCAAGTTATTGGCCTATAATTTTTAGGGTAGCTTGCAGGTTCACTCTTAAGTAGGAGCATTGCTTTTCCTGTTGTTAGCCAGGTTGGTGTCGGCTCTGAGTGTGCATATAAATAGTTCTTACTCATGGCTAAATCTTCGTGCAAAGATGTTAATACTTTTAACAAGAAGTTAGGTACTGCATCTGGGTCTGGGGTTTCCAGTTCAAGGCTTTTCTTAACTTTGTTTCAATCTCTCTGGCTGTTACTTCATCCAGTTTCATATCCTGCACCTTTAAACTTCTTATTTTTTCTTTTACTTCTTCTATCCATTTAGCATCTTTGTTATTTTCCACAGGATCTTCATAGATACTTCTCCAAAATGTATCTATTTCTTCTTTTTTGGCAGTGTTTCAATTCCTTTTACTTTCTTTCCCAGTTCTCTATAAAAATTTTTGGATCATCAATAAATTGCTTATTTTGTACTTGTCCTTTATATTTATCTTTGTATCTTCTAAGTTTTTCTGCCTGTGCTGAACATTTTAGTTTATTTGCGATAGTGCATGATAGATCCTGATCTGTTCTAATATCGCGCATTGCTTTTATCACATCTATCTTTCTTAGTATGTTTTGTTGATCTATTCCATCTTCTATACTCTTCTAACAGTGACACTTCTTTTCTTAATTGCTTTATAGTTTTCTCTATTTGATATTTCCATGATGGTATTCAATTTTTCCCCTTCCTTTCCCTCACTATGTGTACTATGTATGTGTTTAAAAGATGGGAGAAAACACAAGTGGGAAGTATACTCTTTATTGACCTCCAGTAAAATAACAATCAGAATGTCATAACTGTAATTGTTGGAGAAAAGGGGAAGGTGAATTTTATGTCTTTTCTTATTTTCTCCATTTTGTCCAAATTTGTATAATCTTGAAGATAGTACATATATCTCAATGAAGTGGGGACATGCTCCCATGTTAGGGGGCACAGGGTGCTTACACACATGAAAATAAATTATTTTGTAATGTTTTACAACCTTGAGAGTTTAACTGTTTTGAGTTGTGACCTCCCAAGGTTTTACATGTTTTAGATTTGTTTAATGATGTATATGTATTGATTAAATGACATGTGGTTATTCCTATTAAGTCTAACACACCCCATCCACTTTAATCATGTATACTAAACTTAACCCTACTCTGGCCCCTAACACTAACTCCACACATTACATTACTAAAAATACTTTCTCTAACAGTATCACTACCAAGACAACACTTGATTGGTTTTGCAGCTTTGATTTACTGATATAGAGCTTTTTAGTGGGAGAGAAGTATTCACTGTTTTGTGAATCACTCTTATGAGTTATTCAATGTTTTGTGATTATTTCTTTTTTGTTCTACCATTTTTGATTCTCTCTTTTGAGTTTTCTACCTTTTATGATTTCATGATGTAATTATATACATTTCTGAGAAATCATAGTTCAAGGAGACATGGAACAACACACAAACAACAGGCAGACACTGAAAAACAGTTTACTAGCACTGTTCCCAGACATTCTGAAAGTAAGCAGTATTTTTTTAGGAATTATCTTTCTTAGTGAAGGGAATTAACAGCCTGAAAGAGAGGAAAGTTAAAAAATATCTTACCTTATGGGACACAGAGTATATTTTTTGGAAAGAGAAGTGTGGAAGAAAAAAATATTAGTATGGCTGTCCACATTAGGCTATTTTTAATTAAGCATGAACTGAAACCCTACTAAAATCTCGGATCTGTACATGCCAAAATCCTAACTAAATCAATTACTGTCTTTCCCTCCACTTTTCCTTGCTCTCTTTTATATTCACAAACGTCTCCCCTCTACACTACTTGTCTTAACTCTTCTCAACTTACTCCTCAGCTTGCTCTCCTGCACTTCTCCACACCGTTTTTCTTCTTGCAATCTTTTTTAATCACCTTTAACTGCTACTAGCTTTCTCTCTTCTGCCTACTGATGTAACATCATTGTTTGTACCTCAAATTGCATATGTCTTTTGTTGTGTACTTAATCAAACTAGAAGTATGTCAGTCTTGTATTTAAAAAAGTCATGTTTAAAAAAAAAAAAAAAAAACTCTTGTAATTACTATTACCTTCTATTTGTAATTTGTTTTTCTTATGGGGCTTTTCCACCCGGGCCTCCACTGAAAGTAGGCTATCACTCAGTTGGACATACCCGATTAAGAATGTCAAAAAATGAATAAATAAATAAAGAAGATAAATAAATAAAACACATTAAAATAAGTATTACTTGCAGTGCTTAAGGAACATAAGAATTGTATAGAAATACATGATAAGATAAAAAAAGTATCAGTTTTCAACCAATGTGATCCCTAAGGATAAGAGGAAGAAATATCTTATTGTTGCAATCAAGGCAGATTATTTGCCCTTAAACATAGTTTCCCCAAACAAACAATACCATAACCTCAACTGACTGATTTGTAAATGTTTGATTTCCCGGCATATAATGCTGTGATCCCATTCTACCTGTCCTGCTTCAGTCTGAGAAAGGACTAGAACAGACAAGAACAATAACTCAAGGGTCAAGGATGATCTCAATGGCTACTGAGACCAGCGCACTAAGAGTGAAATAAATGAGGTGGTCAGAGGATTAGATTTAACAGGTAAACATACTCTTCTCGAACAGATGCTTACTAACACGAGCGAGTGCTCCAAAGCAAATGACTGACCCCATTATTTAGTGACCATTGCACTCTGTTTACTTACTAAAGTGAGTGAAATTATGTAACTTACCAGTCTTTAATATGAAATTAGAAACTGTCTTTGATAAATGAGTTACCTCTAACAGACCGTGTCATTGGTGTCATATCCCTTAAAGACTATGGCTCTGCCCTGAAGTATCTACTCATTAATCTCTTAACCATATAAGTCAAACAGAACCCAGAGGTTAATGGAGGCCGAAGGGAAAACAAGCTCTGTGATTATCTTTCGATATAAGAAGGACAGCTTCTTCAAGAAGCAAGCCTGACCTGTATAGAAAATCTTCAACAACCATTGTAGCTGGCTAGAATTTTTTTTTAACCTAGGAATATATGAAAAAGATTAAAAAGCAGGCCCAAAGCATCTTTTTTTTTAATCTATTTGTTAATTAGGTAGACCAGCTCAACAAAGTGCCCATTTTCAGGGGTTACCTGATAGAACTGTCTGGTTAAGTGACTTGCTCAAGGTCACACAGTAGGCAAATGGTGGTGGAAAGACTTTGGCTCTGTACCCTTGACTACAGGTCACAGCTCATTAAAAGCTCAGAGACGTAATTCTGTGCATTATTTGACAGATCCTTCCTTAAACAGAGACAGGAGTAGTTATTGGGAATGGTTCATAAGTTCGATTGCCAAGGGTACAGTTTACTGTTCTTCGGGATGCTGTCTGAAGACTACAAAGTGCAACACTGAATTTAATGATGGGTCATATCAGTGAGATATTTAGTGCTACAATTATCTCTCTCTGGTGTGGCAAAATATAGCCGTTATAATTAGATGGACTGCAGAATACACTTTTCTGACTTTGGTAAACATATGCTGGTTAAACTGTAAGTTGTAGTCTACCACTGTCCTTATATCTGTTATGACAGTGTCATGCTTTATTATTGATGCAATTTATTTTATGTCTGTAGTTTATGTCCTTTCTTCCAAGCCTCATGGTACAACATTTATTGGCATTAAAGGTGAAGTTATTACTATTGCACCAAGTATGTATTTGTTTTTTTTTTTTTCATTTGTAGATCACCTTGCAGAACTTCAGCATGTTTTTACTGAAGTGATTATGCTACCCAGTTAGTAGTCACCAGCATATTTGGTTATCCATAGACCATTTTCTAGTTTATATACTTGAGAGAGTGATCCAAAGAGAAGTGGTCCTAGCATTAAGCTCTGTGGCACACCAGTGGTAAACCCTTTCAGAAAAGACAAGTAATGCCATACCTTGACTTGCATCTTTTTAATTAATCAGTGTTTTACTTGCTGATTTATGTATGAATTGACACGCCATCATTTTAATTGCTGAGTTCCTTTATGTGGGACAGTGCAGAATTTCTTAGCAAGGTTAAAATAAGCAGTATTCCCTGTCAACATTCATCATGTACTGCTGCTAAAATTATGCCACAAAATTCAGAAGGCATGATATCCCTTTAATGAGCTCATACTGTCCCATATTTAACAGAAGTAGGTCCTCTGGTAATTTTGAATAAGCTCCATTGTAAGTCTGTCCATCATTTCACCACTTTTATTTGCTGAAAATTGATTACCCAAGCATACCAAAAAGATAAACATAATCTGGTATAAGTGAATATGTAGGTGGTATGTAAGAAATAATTGCAGTATCTGAAACAGCACTTGGTAAAATTAGGGATATATGCAGTTAGTGATATTCTACTTTCACTATTACAGTTTCACTAGATAATTTAACAAATTATTTATACAACAGTGATAAGTTTAGTAGTACATATAAATTAAGTAGTACATATAAATAAGTTTAGTAGTACATATAAATTACTGCTACCAGTCCATACATGAAAATGTTTATGTAAGATCAGGTTTCATTTAAATGTAGTGTGTTAGACAAAAATACAGTATTCTCTTTGCATAACTCTAGAAATGCAGCCATATTAAAGCAGGCCTTCACATTTTGCATGCAGTCAAAATGAATGCAATTTCAATCAGTGAAAATAACCTTCAGTCAAGAATACTGATTGATTACAAACAGATCTTGTTTAGATGGTACGAGTCTTGGGAACCAAGGTTAAAGAAGTATGTAGAAATTTACAGGATTTTGGTACTATTAGGAGATACCAAAACCATGTAGTTTGTTTGGACTGATGTGCAGAAAGTCATTGCAGTGTAGTCCTCAAATGTTTGGTAGAGATACTTGAGACTGAGTGCAGAAATCAGGTCAACTATCCAGCATTCCAGAGTATTAATTATATTACTCAGGAGGAAAGGAATATGAGTGCAGAAGCTACTGACATTATAATTCAGTTTATCAGCACTGTTATTGGAGACAGTAAGATTTGACATTCTGAGTACAGAATTTATGGACAGTTTAATGTGTACAGAAGCTACAGACATTAAGATTTGCTTCAGATATTGTGGACATTTACCTCCACTGTACACAATAAAACATTCTTAACCAAACTACAGTGTATACAGACTTTTATTCTGGAAGGTACAAGAAGATTTGGCACATAAAGGAGAGACTGGCATCTGTTCAGTACAGTTCTGGGTAATTGAAAGATAAGGACATTCATTCCAGTCTCGTTCCCGTTTCTTCCAGTTATGTCCATTTCATTCCAGTATTCTACAGTCCTATAATTTCTTACAGATTGATTGTGTTATCATTCTTTACAATCTCACTGCAGGCCTAAGTATCATTATTACAAATCAATACAGAAAGCACAACAATATTGATTTTGTGCTCCCATGTTCATAACCTCAAGATATCATACCCTGTCCTGGGGCTAGAATCTTGCTCAGAAATACCACAAAGAGATGTGACTATTACCAGGTCTCATACATTTCTGCCTCTGTGTAATTGCTATCATGTAGTAGCATATCTCTACAGACTGGACTACGCAATAATAACATTACGTTACATTCCCAGAGATTATATTCACTTAATGTGGCATACTCATTATCGAAATAGTATATATTTTACCACCATTTTACAAAGATATTATGCTAAAGGTCACTACTGCACACCTTTTAAGAACGTCATCTATATTTCACTGGATTCTCAATTAGATATGCACACAGCTAGCATGAATATGTACCCAATCATACTTTATGCCTTACATAGCATCTGAAGGATTCCAGTGTATTAGATAACAAAGGGCACTAAATGAGTCCAGAGATACAAACCTGACCACTTTACATCTATTAGTATATTATGTTGCAGTTTACAGTACAGAGTGCAATGACAAGGACACTGATACACTTAATAAAATTATGGGTAGCAATGTTTTAAATCAATGTAAAAGATCAAGGCTGTGAAATATGCATGTTCAATGCCAAGTATGTTCATAAGGATCAACATGAGAGGTATATATCCACCTGTCAATTTACTTAAATTATTCCACCCAAATATATATTAAACATCAGCAAGCAATGCAAAACAGTAAGGAGCATAAATCATGGCACCAGCCTTTAAAATCATAGTAGAGGGTCTGAAGGAGGAGCATGTTATTATTTTTCAAAGTGGAATGTCTTTTTTACAGTAGATTCTATATAGTAGCTAGTGACAAGCAATCTTTCTACAGGCTTAGTTCAGTCAATTAATAATGTTTGTACTCAGTTATGTCTTTATGAAGTTAGTCAGTAAATCTAGGAGGAGCAAGGTTAAATCAGAGGGAAAAATCATATCACTACACACACCACATAGCAGTTGAGAGGTGTGACATAAATTACTGAACTCTGTGAACATCAGCAGTATGTTGTTCTCTGCTATTCCTTCACAGACTAGAGTGGATTGTATACATCAAGACTATAATATGTACATCTTATCTGGCAGGAGGCAGGAAAATTGAATGGCAGCTAAGGTATTGGGTTAAAACATTAGTTTCCTTCACATATTTATAACTCCTACCGTGGGTCATAAGTATGGATTGTCTGTTTACCTGGTCATAAAGGAGACACACTTTAATGTGAATAGCCATTCTGCAGCTCTTATTCAATACTAAAATGCAATGTTTGATAAAGCATTTCAGATGGAAACACTAATCACCAACAACAAATAATGTATGTTCATAGATTTATAGGTGTTTACTAGGCTAACAACCACAAGGGCCTTTTTAAGCCTAGCCATGCATCCCAAATCTCTGACAAGTTCTGATACCCTTGATAAGTGTAAGCATGGGCCTGGGAGATGAACCATTTACAGGTTACCTGTGTCCATTAGAGACATAAGTGCCAAACCAGGGATGAATTTCCGGTTGCCCATCTAGTTGTCCGAGTTGCACTTGAAGTAGGTTAGGGAGGAACTCTGCTTCACATGGATGGGGAGCCTGTTCCTTAGATGGGGTAGTCTCTGGCATACATACCTATCTCTTCAGCAGGTCCTATTTATATCACAGGCAAGGTTTAAGTCTTTAGAGCAGGTAGTTCTGGTGCATTTGTTTTGTGGCTATGCAGGAGGTCCAGAGTGGGGTCTGACAAAGCCCTGCATGCCAGGCATAGATCTCCTGTCAAAAGCCTGTAGGAGACCAAATGCAGGGATAGAGCCTTGAGGCAGTCTGCGTAGGACATTTTACTTAACGTCCTTTATTCTTTTAGTGGGAACCTCTGTGGACATTCCAATTGTTGGATATGCCTGGTTAGGTACCTACCAAAGGGGGCATTGTACTCAATGATAGGTCTGATGAATGCCGAATACAGTGGAACAATGACTTCCTTGGACTTGGATACCATACCTTTGTTTATAAGTTGCATAACATAGAATGATTTCCTCACCACTGTAGACACGTGATGGTCAAAGGCTAGATTACTGTCTATGTGTGTCCCTAGGTCCGTGACTACTGGGTCAACTCTAAGGAGTGTGTTATTGAAATGATAGTAACTAGGGATGGATGACTTCCCAAAGGATACTATTATGCAATTCTTGGTATTTAGTTTTAGTCCATGGCTCTGACACCAGTTGTTTGTCTGTGTCAGCCCCTCCTGGAGAACATTTATGTCAGTGTGAGATTCAATGACAGCTCCTAATTTGCAATAATCTGCAAATTAAGTCAACCAGAGACCACTGACATTGGCCTTGGCTTCTGAGAAGTAAATGACAAAAAGGAGCGGTCCAAGTACTGATCCCTGAGGGGCTCCACTTGTGACTGGCCTCTTTGTAGAGATGGACTCCCCAATTCAAACTTCTGGGTCATATCTGTGAGCCAGTTGACTATCCACCAGGTGACATACGGGTTTGTACCTAACCTTTTGGGTTTATCAACAATGCCCAAGTGGGGTATTGTGTCATATGTCTTGGCCAGGTCAAGGTAGGCAGTGCGAACAATTTTGCCCTCATCCATTGCTTTGGTGATCTTCTCAAAAAGTCCACCAGGTTGAGTAGGCATGATCTGCCCTTGACCAAACCAAACTGGGTTGGGTACAGTGTCTGGAGGTTTACTATATCTCTATTGATCTTCTCCATGATAATTCTTTCCATGCCTTTACATATAAGACTAGTGAGACTTATGGGTCTGTAGTTTCCAGGTCTGTAGATGGCCCACCTTTGTGCAGAGGGATGACTGTTGCCTTTCTCCATTCATGAGGCACGAAGCCTGTTTGGAGGCTACAGTTAAATAATAATTCCAGAGGCTCTGACAGGTCATGTTTCATGCTATTTAGAAGGCATCCTGGGATATTGTCTGTGCCCATAGATGCAGTGTTTTTCATCTTAGAGAGAGCATTAAGGACCTATTCCCTAGTGATAGTAGGGGGAGTTATATTTGATGATATTTCCCGAAGGAAGTTGAGGGGGATAGAGGGGTAAAATTGGAGTTGAATTTTTCAACCAGGAGGTTCGCTATATTTTCTGGTTCAGTATAGGTGGCTCCATTTACAATTAACTCTGCACACAATTATGTATTGCCTTTGAGGTTGCGGACATAGCTAAAGAATGCTTTGTGGTTGTCCTTGGTCTGGGAGGCCAAACGTACCTCAAATTTGGCTTTGGTAGACTTTATTTGTCCTCAGAGTTGTTTGTTTAGTTTGATGAGAGTGCTTTTATCCTGCTGGGTGCTGCACCTCCTAATTTATGCCATGATTTTCTTCCCCCTGTTATACAGCCTATTGATTTTGTGATTCCACCCAGGTGGCTTGTTTTTTGAGTTAGTTCTGTACTTCTTTCTGTGGGTATAGCTGCCTCTGTGCAGCTATTAACATGCTTGTACAGGGCTTCTTTGAACAGTCCTGCATAGGCAGCAGTGTTCTCAGGGTTTGTGGGGGCTTGAAATTTTGCCAGGTTCTCACTTAATAGCAGGAGGTTAGTCTTAGAATAGTTCCTAAATATTCCAGGTTTAACTGGGGGTCCAGGTTTTATTTTTACTTCAAAGGAGACCATTTTGTGGTCTGACCTTACCAGGGAAGGCATTACAGTAGGGGGTATGTAGCATTCTCCCATATTAGTGAGGACCAGATCCAGTATGGTTGCACCCTTGGTTGGTGTATTGATTATCTGGTCCAGGGAGTTTGTATTTACAAAATTCAGGAATCTCTGTGCATGTAGGTTTAGTGTTATATAGAATTCCCAGTTAACAGAGGGGTAATTAAGTCACCCATGAATATGGTATTGGGTTGGATGGTTAGTGTTTCTAATATGTTTAAATACATGGAATGGCTTTCCTTGGTCACGGAGGGGGACCTATAGCTTGCAAGGAAGTGGCATTGGATTTTGCCTATGGTGATTTGAACATGGAGCAACTCCAGTGCATTGTCCTGTTTGACAAGCCTTGAAGTATATTCATTTTTGATGTAAATAGAGACACCTCCACCTTTAGTCCCTGCCTGTGAAGTAGCTGGCCTAAATGTGTAGAAGGCATTATAATCTTGCACTGTTGGTTTGCTCTTCGCGGCTTTAAACCATGTCTCAGTGACCACACAGACATCAGCATTCTCCAGGGTAAAGAGAGCTTCTAGGGAGTGGAGTTTTTTGTTTAGACTCCTAGTATTGAGCTGTAATACATTTAGATTTTCTTGGTTTTCATTTGCTATGTTGGAAGTACATTCAATTTGGCATTGCCTAAAAAAGACACTATGGGGGAAGACAATGTTTTAGCTAATATTCGAATGCCTAGATGGGAGAGGTGCAGACTATCCCTGGCAAAGCAGCATGGTCTGTTGACCATCTCCTTCATGCCGACAAATATTTCACCCCCTTAGAATGACACTAGAAACTAATCCAATTATTAAAGTCAATCATCTTTTGTTCGTATTGTGGCATCATTCTTGGAGAAGGTAAAATGCTGCTCAATGCTAGGCTCCTACCAGTCTGAGACACATATTCTGAGAGCTCCATGATGTCTCTCTTCATATACTCGAGGGAGGTATGTCTCTGGTCATTTACTCCCACATGGACATGGTCATATTGGTAATTGTGGTGCAATGACCTGAGTGGGTGCGTAATGTGGTGGATCCTAGCCCCTGATAAGCAACTGACTGTGACTTTTTCCTTACTCAGCCTGGTGAGAGAGACATCAGTGTGTCTCATGATGGAGTCTCCAATGACTAGAATGTTGGATTGTGTGGTGGCTTCCCTTATGGGCCTAGAGGTAGATGCTCCATGAGATGTAGCTCTATGTGTTGATATGGGTGCTGTTTTGAAAGAGGGCATTGTTTAGTCTCCTACTAATAAAAAATAAAATTATACAGAATTTTACCACAGAAAATACAGATCAATGTTGGGAACTGCTTCATTTTCACAATGGATTCTATAGCAGCAAATCATCCCAAGATGTTCATCCATTTTCATTGCTGTAATAGTCTTTTGGCTATTTGGGTTATATCCTACACCGGATACAGCAACTGGACTGCTTCACAAAGTTCTGTCTCCTGCCCACGTCTTCACTCTGATTGCTTATTGGTCAGTCCAAAGATGGGAAATCAGCAGTCAGAGTGGGAAAAAGAAATCGGTATGTTCTTGCTACCTCAAGAAGAAACAGCTCGGATGTTCTATGGGAGCAGTAACTGGCCTTGAAGCTTCTTTTCTGACAGATAAGTCCCCACAGTTCCATGCAGAAATTGCTGTTCTTTTAAGAAAAATCTATTTCACTTAATAACTAAAAGTGATATTTTTCCTTTAAGAAACCTGGTATTTTTCCTCAATATCTGTTTTTATCAAAGGCTGATTTTGTGATTTGGAGGCTATTTTTCTAGTACAAGTGTACTACTTTTGTAAACTCAATGTTTTTGACAGAATTTAAGCATTTGGAAGTGTTTTAAATGGGCAGAAAACAATAGCACTGGTTTTAGTGCTCATATACAGTTTATAACAACTCACTGTTATTTTTGTGTCAGGGCATATTGTGCATAGTGGTGCTTTACTTCTGAAATAATTATTTTTGTTTTTTTTATGTCTTTCACACATGGGGACTATGTGAGGCAGTGTAAGTATGTGTGTGTGTGTGTGTGTGTGTGTGTGTGTGTGTGTGTGTGTGTGTGTGTGTGTGTGTGTGTGTGTGTGTGTGTGTGTTGCTTGTGAACACTTGTTTGACAAATTACCTTCTGACTGACCCATTCCAATACTGCTTTCCAGCATTCAGACCTCTTCCTTAGCTGCAGCATGGATACTAACTCCGTTCCTGCTTGTTCTTCTCTTGCTGTACCTAAAAAGAAGAAACAACACGATAAATAGATCTTACTGCTACCACAGCCTGAGAAAGTGTCCCAGTTGTTAATAAGTGAATGTGAAAGTGGCCAGCCAGTGTTCCACAGACCACAAACTTGCTTCTCCAGCTTCCTCTGGTGTAGTCCTTTCAGCTTTCGCCTACCATGGGCTAGGGGTCAGCCATGTCCTCTTCAGCTGTTCCAGTGTCAGATGTGGACCCAGGAAAACAATTTTCTTTGGGTCTGGAAGATACTGCAGGGGATGCTTCTCAGGGAAACCAGGGAAAGGGACCTCTTAATAGATGTGAGTTGCCATCTCCAAGTTAATCTTCTGCTAGGGTATTACCTGCAAAGAAAAAAAACAGAAGTTAAGACATTGTGCATGTGAAGATGTATTGTCTGTTAGAAACAAGTGACTGTACCTCATTCTACACCCTTTCCTCCCATTTTTGCCAGCCTTGGAGGATATGCTTAATGCTCCTGTAATAATCCTGACTGTCATCTTTTAGTCCCCAAAAGGTTGGACAGACTGTATAAAGCACCTCAAACTAAAACATTTGTGTTTTTTCATATTGGAGCATATCCATTTGCCATATCTACCTCTTTGCCATTTGGAAACAGACTGTTAGTCAATATCAGCCCCCTAATCTGCAGGCAAATAAGACAATGTATTAGATCTGATAAGAAAAATGTTCTCTTCTTTCACTTTAGTTTATAGAATCCTGAACAGTCAGGCACATATGTGAAAGTTTATTCTGTTTTGAGCAGACAGTTTGAAGGAATATTCCACCTCACTTCCTTCAGAGGGTAGCTTTTTTCTGACTCCTATTGTTTATAATCTTTCTCAAACACCTAAATATACTTTGATTTGCAGATACCGTGTCTAAGGCCACAGTACTGCTACAGTTTTGAGGAGATACAGTATGTGTGGGTAAATAACCAAAAATTTGCAGATGAAGAAAAGTCTGAAAGTTTGAATTCTGCATTAGATGAGAAGGTTTTGTTTGGTCCTCTTTACTCAGGTCCTCCAACAGTTTGATGAAAGAGGGGAGTTAATTCTTTGAGTATTTAAGATTTTTCAAGCCCCCTTAACAAATCCCCCCCAAATCTTTGTTTCCTTTAAAAACAAAACTAGCAATCCCTGTCAACTAAAGGGAAACAGAGAACAAAAAGAGATGGCAGGAGGGGAAAAACAAGAAACAATGATCTTTTCTGAAAAAGGGACATTCTAATCCCTCTGCCCTCCCCTCCTGCCTCTGTCTCTTAACATCTGTCCTAGAAAATGTCTCTTAACACTCCCCTTTTGCAACAGATTGTTTCAAACTCTTGGGTAATAAAAGTGGATCAGAAGGGTTACAGATGGCACCAGATGCAAATATCTCCTTTCTGAAGACTTATTTCCCATCTTTTGAAGCAAAGTTTTCCTTAGGTTCTTCAAGACTTACTTACCATAGGGGTCATAGAACCAGTGACTGTAGAGCAAAGGGGCAAAGGCCTCTATTCCAGAATGTTTCTAGTTCCAAGGAAAGAGCTTTCATGGAGACCATTTCTAGATCTTTCCTTTCTCAATCTGTACGTGAAAGTTCCAGAATTCAAAATGCTGACCCTTTAAACACTGGTAACTCGACCTCCTCCTTTGTGTGTCATGGTAACATTAGACCTGAAGGATGTGTATCATTGCATTCCTGTAGCAACAAGCTTCAAGAAATTTCTCAGATTCTCTGTGCCCAGGTCACATTATCAGTTATCTGCATAATCATTTTGGTTATCTACAGCTCCAGGGGTGCTTAAAAAGTATCTAGCTCCGGGGATAGCTTATTGCAAACTACAGAGGGTTCACATATTTCCTTATATCTTCATCTTTTTTACCAATCTGGGATTCTGGATAAATGTACAAAAATCTTCCTTAACACTGTTACACAGGATTGTGTTTCTGGGCTGCCTTCTAGACACCTCTCAGCAAAAGGCTTTTCTTAACTCATTAAAGCCTTGTGACATGTCTCTCTAGTTACATCTTACTGACATATGTAGGAGTCTTAATATTGTCTATTCATATTTACATTAATAATTCCAAAACTATGCTGCATACTAGTTGTGGAAATAATTCATCTTAATGGTTACTTGATGGATAACACAATTGCACTAAGACCTGACCTCTGTTTAGAGCAGGTAAAGAGATAATAGTTGTTCATATAATATTTATTTATATTGTCATGAATTTCATATTTCTTGAAATATCTCAACAACCAAGTGCCACGGACAAAACCGTTTAGTCTCATATGGAAGCCTTCAGCTGGATGAACAAATTGTTACTGACTGTATATGTGTAACTTGAGTGGTTGCTGTTCACAAAATATTAGAAACTTAATTTTCACTGTTTACTTTAACTTTTAAAATCCAGTTTAAGACCTAGAACCTAAAGAATGCTACCACTATAAAAATAGTTTGTGCTTAAGAGTTTAGCATTTATACTTCTATAGTATGCCTTATGGTTCCAGAGATATTAACATTTGTTTGAAATGTGAGAACATAATTTGATTTTATCAAAAAGCTTAGGCTCTGCCCATTGGACCTTACAATGTAAACTTCCAGAGCTCCACAGGAGAACATGGATTTTTATCTGGAAACTTTCATGTCCTTCTCCAGTCAGTGTCTGACTTCTGTTAGAGAATATCACAGGATTCTAGGATGCATAGCTTCTGTGATTCTAATGATTCCTTTCCCCAGATTACATGTGAGAAAAAAAATTAGTAGTCTATAAAAAAACACATGGGCCCAACATCTTCATCATTTAGAATTTAAGATTCCACATTTGGACTTTGTGAAATAAAGAACTGCACTGGTGAAGAACTGTCACTAAACCCAAGTCTCCATTGTTCTCCTTTGATCCCAAGTTAATCTGAAACTACAGATGCCTCAGATTTTATTTTGGGAGCAGTTTCTAAGTGAAATAAAGAGGCAAGGCCTGTGGAACCCCTCTGAGAAATCAAAGCACATAATTGTCAAAGATATGTTGTATGTAATGTATGCCTTGAAATTCCTTCATCATCTATGGTCCCCTAGACCTTTTTGGGTGACTACAGACAACACCACAGTGTAATAAACAAGCATGGGGCACCAGGTTATACCCTCTATGGAGGCTGGCTATAACAGCTTAGGAGGCAGCTCTACAGCACTCCTTAACCCTCCAAACATCTTACAGTGGCGGATTTAGGCCTGGGCGCAGGGGCGCGCCTCCCCCTTTTTTTAAGCCATTATTCATTTGTGGCTTAAAAAAGGAAATGCACTGTTCTTCTATAGAAATCCGTTAATGTGCTGCCAAAACAGTATTTTTCCGTTTCATTTTCCCAGCATTTTTTATTGCTTGCATCAAAGATGCATCGGGAGATACAATTGGAGGTTTCAATCAGGTGACCTTTTCTACAATCCTCAATAGTTCCTCCAACTGCATCTCAGACTGTAGTTCCCTGAAGTTGTGTTTGGTGATAGAGTGGATTTCCCAGTTTCTAGAAGTACTTGGTAGTAGTGGTTAAGCCAAAAGTGCAGATTTGATTTGATCCCAAATACCTTGTTCCAGGAATTCACAAGTGAGAATAAAACATCAGTGCTCAGAGAATCTGAGGTAATTTTTATTTTCCTTAGGCAAGTCTTGAAGAAATCCCGCGAACGTGGTATAGTTGTGCGTATCCCTCGTTTGGCGCTCTACTGTACTTTTTCACTGAATCAGCTTCTGCACCTGTCTTACATATATGTTACTTTATTTTATATGGAAAGAGTCTAATTAGCAAATATACCTGTAACTGATAATTTATATTACCATAACATGATTGTTTATCATTAAAGAAAGCCACTGCGTTTCTTTACATACTTCTCAACCTTCCAGGTTTTCTCAGTGTCCAGATTTTTGCTTCATATTTTTCGTCTGCTATTCATAAAATTTGTATTTTTTTCTGGCAAGTGACTTAGGACTTAAGTCATTAAATAATGACACATTTTAGTCTGTGAAAGATTTGTGAAAATCGTTACAGTTGAGGGGTACGGCTCATACATTAACAAATTTACGATCGTTGAATGAACTTTTTTATATTGTTGCATAAGAGGGGCTGACATAATCCTCTGTTTTTGTTAAAAAAACAGTCATTTATTTGTTACAGGAGATTATGTAAGTTAATGCATTTTACATGTGTCCATAGCTGATCCAATAATAGTAACTAAAATAGTTGGGATGTTTGTGTTCTGATTAGTCAGTGCTCAGCTGCTTTTCTTGAACTCCTTTTACTGTACTTTTTTACTCCATCTAAAAATAGTTCACATGCGTTACATCTGCTTACGGGTACTGCTTTGACATTTTTTTTCTTTGTGGTCCCATCTCCCATATATGCAGACTTTTCATCCCCTAACCTAAACAGCTACTGGAAACACATATTTAATTTCAGAACTTTCTAATGAAGTATACAATGATTGACAGAGCACCACAGAGGTTTGAGGCTGTGTCATTCATAGCCAAGATCGAGGTAGGTGGGACCAAACAGAAAGCTCAAACTTTGGAGTTGTATTATATGGCTACAGAGTTGACAGTACAGTGTGTAACTGTGGTTTGTTAGCAGGAATTTTTTTAATCTCTGTCAGGAAACCAGATTTTACACCGAGTTTGTACTCTTTTGTCATAACAGTGAGCAAGTTTGCAAATGTTAATTTTGTCAGTAAGAATTCATGGCAGAAATTGTCGCTTGCATTTACTATGAAAAAAGAAAGGCACATAAAGATAGCTTTCCTGTGACAATCTGAACAATTAAAGCATGTCACTCAACAGAAATCATTCATCATTTCTACAATAAAACACAGAATTAAAGAATGAATGAACTGTGCTCTTATTTACGCTTCCTCTGCATTTACTGGCATTTATATAGACAGAGCAACAACTACTTCTAATGATCTGCACAATCACCAGCTGTATTTGTGTGTCTACAAAAACAGGTAGGACATGGGCAGCAAAATGTTATCATTTAGGTGTTTTGATCAGGCTGTAAAATAACTGTAATTGGTCAATTATGGGTGAACTGTCCCGATTTTCTGTGATTCCCCGAGTAAACATTGCATTTTCTTACTGCAGTGCTTTTATTCTAATTAAGCATAAATCTATGAGTGCACTTACTTTTTAACCTGAATTTGCACACACATGCTAAGGCAGCCCCTGTTCCTTCCCCTTCTATCTGATTGCCACTGTGCTTCTCAGTTCACTTGGAATGAGCAATGTAATCTGTGGGAATATAGGGATGTTTTGAAAGTAAACTGCCTTCAGACATGAGCCACGGTATATTAACATTATGCCGTCGCCCCTACATTTGTTTTTTACATGGTATAGTCCACACATAGTAGTTGCAGTTTTGAGAGAAATACTAAAAGCAGTAAAAGCTGGAATAAATTCCATTTAAGTTTATAGATTTTGAAGATTGTCATCCCTACAAGTATGCACTTTAAAAACCTAAAAGTTTCAGAGGGAGCCTTCCACCACAGATAACTTCTTTCCTGACCTTCTTATTCTTCACTGAACCTAAAGACTCAGAAGAAAAGGTAATGATTTCAAAATGTGTATATACTTTCATAAAAAATGGGAAATCAAGGAATTTTAACCTCTCAGTTTAGTACCAGGTGCAAGGCAGCCTTTTATTTAGAGTTAGCTATGGCCATTGTTACACATAGTTTAATTAGAACGTTTGAAAAACTGAACTGAGTAGTAAATTGTTAAATGTTTATGGTGGCTTGAAAAGTGTTGAGCACAACATCTTTTCCTTGTTATAACTTATTGAGGTTCAGTGGTTTAATAAATAATGTGTAAGGTTGCTCCCATAGGAAATTATTATCTTTCTTAAATAATGGCACCCTTCGTCTGGCATCCGCCATGTTAAATGAGTTTAATGGTGAGACAGTTTGAGATCTATGTTAAACCCATTGGAAAACGGACCTTTTTTAGTATAACTGGCCAATCATCATGGTATAATATTCATTATAACTTTTAACATTTATTTCAGAGGTGGCTGACATTTAATATCTACATTCTGTTTTCTTTATTGTTTAAGTACTACAAGTAAATCTATCTTGTCATAATTTTGCATTTTCACATTTGTTTTGGTGGATTGAGGTTTGCTTAATAACAAGACAGAAGCATCATAATCTATTATAGAAAATGTATAAATATACGTATCTCTCCTTCTCTCATTCTCTTCAAACTTGTGTGTGTGTCTGTCTGTGTGTATGCATGTATGTATGTAGAATTAGAGTAATTTATACAGTATACAAAAGGGAGGTGTGCGAGTCTGTTAAGCTGCTGCACACAGCGCATATAGACAATAGTAATGAACTTTGTTAGAGTCGTTGGGGTGAGTTGTTGATGGTGGCTTAATTTCAGAAAGTTTAAGGTGATTTTGAGTCAGACTCTGATGTTAAAGTTTTATACTTTTTATTCTTCAAAAAATGGGTGCTGATGTAAAACTGAAAGAGATGGGTCTAGGAATGTGGTATGGTACTAACACGGTACAGCTGCTGCACTAGCAGAGTTCCTGCAGGTGGGTGAGGCTGATGCTACTGTGCTGCACATGCAGTGACAATCACGTGCGAGAGGAGAAGGTGAGGTAGCTGCACTGAACAGTGTGTTTCTGTCTGCTGAGGAGAAGAGGACAAGACTCATGTACCCTCCCAGTTTCAAGGTCAGGTGAAAGGTATTAGGGTTCAGAAGGATGTCTGTGTTACCCTTGATCTTTTGTGTGTGTGTGAGGGATGTACTACTGACATTTGTGATGTGAAGCACATTATGAAGCATGCAGATAGAAACTCTGAACAAGGGAACACACTCCATTTAATGTTGTGTTACAGTTCTGCAATCACCTAAAATGCTTTTTCATGTTGAATTGAATCCACAGTGTGTGTGTATATGTCTGTCTGTGTCTGTTGAACCTTTTGTTGTTTTCTGGTTGCAAGTTGCAGTGAATCTGAGCATGGTGGCATCACCCCACTGGGTAGTTTTTGACATGTTTCCTAGGTGGTTCACATATCTTTATTGAATGGTGCTGTACTGTACTGTACTACTGTATTTGTGTGCTAAATGTTTAATGATAAAGCAAAATTAGTTGTAATTTCTTTATTGTGACCACATGTACGTAACAGTATTTTAGCAAAATATGGAAAAATAGAAGGGTTACCTATGCCTGATGGTGTGTGTTACTTAAAGTCACAGTTTCCCCTGACTTTATTTATTTCATTATTTATTTATTTATTTTTGCACTATCATAATCTCTGCCATTAAATGGTTCCATTTTGTGCCAGTTCCACTGGATCAATGGGATAAAGTTCCAAGTACATCCCAGCTGACTCCTGTTCAGTTAGTGGCTTAAGGCTCCTGCTGGCTTCTCTTTAGGAGTGAGATTCTGGGGGACATGCTAGAGACAAGACCATCACTGTGTTGCCAGTGGGGATACTGGAGATCACAGCAGTTCATTGCCAAACTAAGTTTTTGTTGGAGTCATAGATAAGGGTTGCATTATTGTAGAGATGGGTATACCCCTTTGAAGAAATCTGTATCATGATGATGCCTGCACAAATAGTTGACACTCAAATCATTGATCAGAAAGCATTGAACATCTGCACCCCCCCCCCCCCTTTGCAGATTCCTGGATCTGCCACTGTCTTATATTAAGTTAGAGCAAAATATAGTATCAGAGAAGCTGAGCAGGACAAGGGAGATCCTCATGAACAGAAATTGAATGAAGGAGTCTTACAGGAGTTGATCCAATCATCAGGAATACCTCAAATAGATTTGTTTGCCTCATTTCAAAATAGACAACTGAACAAATTCTACTCCAGGGTCCTTCCAAGTAAGTCTGGAAAACAAATGCTTTTTAATTCCCATGGTTAGGAATGTTCATTTATGCATTTCTACACTTTCCTCTGATATCCAGGTTAATTCTGAAGCTTCAGAAGAACTCTCCAAAAATCATATTGGGAAGTCCGTTTTGGCCCAGACAACATTGGTTCTCCCTTTTTGGAACTAGACAAAGGCAATTACCACATGCTTCCCCACAGACGGGATCCACTCACTCCAGTCTCAAGACAACTTCAACTAACTGCCCGGATGTTTCAGTTTTGATTCATTTTAAGTACCTCTTATATGAGGACATGAAGCAGGTACTAAGGCAAGAAAACCTGGTACTAAGAAATCTTAAACTGGCAAGTGGAAAAGATTTTGTAGTTGGTGCTTATCTAATAACCGGGGTCCCATCATGGATTATGTACCACTGGTTCTGAAATATTTGTGTGAGTGACTTTTCCTTTAGCATGTCTTTTTTAACACCTTTATTGAATTATCACCTAAGGCAAAGGCAAGCATACATTTATATAAAGAAAACAAACCATATTAACACATTCCTAGTTACAAAATGATATATCACGTGTTTTTTTTTCTATCCAACATTTCATAAATTGCTCAATTCCTGCCTTCCCTTAACTCTCACTCCACCTCCAAAACATTATTCTGTATGTACTGTTCCCATAATTTACATTTTTTTTCTATGTAATTTGCTCCTACCCTTTTCTAAAGACACCTCCAGTCCTTTTATCTCTGTTATGATATTCACTACTTCAAATAACAGTTGGTTTAGACTTTGATTTCCATTTTCTAGTAATTGCTTTTTAGCAGCCACCAGAATTAAACTTAATAAGGCCTTACTATATCTAGGCAATTCAGATCCTGTATCCCAACTAAAAACATAGGTTCATAGGTTCATACTAGGCTATCTGCCCAAGGGCATTTATAAGCCTAGCCCATAGTTATGTGGCTTTCACCACCCCTTTAGTTTGAATAAAAACTATGCCTATCATTTTTCTGTGCCTCTGTCAAGCAGTGACACTGAAGTAATCCCTGGGGTATATCTGCGATCTCCCATCCATTGGTCAAGATTCCTCTTGAACAAGGCCAGCGAGGTGCTCTGCCTCACATGTACCAGGATTTTGTTCCACAGCATAGGGAGTCTCTGGGTGATGAATCTGTCCCTCCAGCACGTTCTATTTATAACTGTGTCAAGGTTTAAGTCTCCCGCCCTTGTGGTTCTGAGGGATCTAGATTTTTGAGGTGAAGCATATTCATCAAATCTGGGTTTGACATGGCCTTATATGTCAGGCACAGGTCACCTCTGAGCAAGCGGTATGAGACTGAATAGAGCTGGAGTTCTTTCAGTCGGGCAGCATAAGACATATTTTTGAGACCCTTTATCCTTTTGGTGAGGAACTTTTGGGGCCTTTCAAGCTGCAGCAGGTGTCTGGTCAGATACATTCGAACGGGCATTGTACTCAATCATAGGTCTAATGAGTGATGAGTACAGGGGACGATGACTTCCTTGATCTAGATGTGAATCCCTTCATGATCAGGTGGGCGATATAGAAGGTTTTCCTAACTACTTTAGCAACATGATTGTCAAACGAAAGGCTACTGTCAACTTGGGTCCCCAGATCCCTGATGACTTTTTCTGTGCTCAGTGGATTGCCACCTATATGGTAGCTAGGGGTAACCTTGTTTTTCCCGAAGGGTATGACTATGCATTTTTTGGCATTTAACTTCAGGCCATGGCTCTGGCACCAGTTATCCGTTTCTGTGAGGCCCTTCTGGAGGATATCTGTGTCAGATGTGTTTTCGACTATGGCGCCCAGTTTGCAGTCATCTGCAAACTTTGTCAGCCATAACCCTCCTGTGTTTGCTTGTACTTCAGAAAAGTAGATGCCGAACAAGAGTGGACCCAGGACTGAGCCCTGTGGGACACCACTTGTGACAGGCTTTGAGTCTGACATGGCTCCAGCAACTCTGACCCTGTGGGTTCTGTCACTTAGCCAGTTTGCAACCCATCTTGTGATGTATGGGTTTACATTCAAGCTGATGAGTTTTTCGATGATACCTGAGTGGGGTATTGTGTCGAAGGCCTTTGCCAGGTCGAGGTAGGCTGTACAAACAAACAAATAAATAAATAAATGATGTCCTTAGTGATACCCATTTACAAACCCAATATTTCTGTCAAAGTACTCAGAAGGGAATTTTTAAAGTCTGCCAACTCATTACACTCCCAAAAACACATGTTCCCAGTTACCTCTTTATTCTCCATCACACCTTCAGCATTTGCCATCTATCTGAGGAACAATTCTTTGGAGTCTGTTTGGGGTATGAAAATACCTAAGCAAATACTTTAAAGCAAAAATCTTAAATCTTATAGTCTTTGTTGCATATTTGGGAGCCATACGTATATCCTCCCATTGCTTCCTTGTGAATTGCCTATCAGGTCTCTCTTCCCAATCATTTCTAACCTCCTCTGATTGATTGCTATAATTATCATGCAATATTTTATATGCCCTACTAATTATCCCTTTATTAACAGGAATTTATGTTCTCCATTTAACTAAAAACTCTACATGTGCAGGAATTTCACTTAGGATTCCCCTATCCCTTTCTGTTTGCCTATACTCTGATATCAGTCCATGATAGAGAAGGCATCTTGTAGCATGTGGTCCAAATGTTTTCTTGGCCTCTTCTCATTCGATTATCTTTCCCTCTGTAGTAATTTGCTGCCAATACCTTGGTTCATTTGCCAGTTTTCTCCAGTAAATTCTAGCCCCCTCTTGCCAATTCTCTGTGCTCCCAATTGCAATCATCCCTAGCAGTAGAATCTTCTTTCTCTGTTTTCATTTTGGCGTAGTTCTTAGAATATTTTCTGCTACTTTATGACTATAACATTTTGTATGTCTGTTGCTATTCACCTTAAGGATCTGCATCAAAAATCTCATTCTCTCCTTATTTCTTTCATTCCCCCCCTGCTTCATCATCATCCCACTATGGAAAGTAGCTGTCTGTTTGTGTTATGTATATAAGCCTCAACTGTGGAGCTCTAATATATCCATCCAAATTAGGTAATCCTAAACCACCTTGTACTATTGGAAAGATCAACTTATTTCACTTGACCCTTGCCCTCTTCCCCTTACAGATAAAGTCCTTCAACTCTTTATTAATTACTAGCCGCAGCTTCTCCTCTGGTTGATACAAATATGCTTGACCTGTATATAAAACTTAAGGGACTAAAAACATTTTCACTGCTTGCTTCTTGCTATCCATATTCACAAAAAATGCTTCCATTTTCTCAGTTTTCTTATTAACTTTTGTTTAGTCTCTTCCCACATATCCTTAGTTGTCATAGCAGAGTCCCTTTTAACCAATAATCCTAAACATACCTCTCAACCTGGAAACATCAAAAATCTGGACAAGGCCCTTGAAAAATAGGTACAAATCTGTACGCTGATTAACATAAAATTTGCATATATAATTAAACCCCGCCCACTCCAATGGAATTGTGGGATACCACCTTTGAAATGCAAAATGAAGAACAGAACCAAAATATAGCACCAGAGTCCCCCCTGCAGCCATTCCACTGTCCCATTACCTAGCTATTTCACCCCATTTAAAACAAACAGTAAATTATGTGTGCATACTGCTTTACTTCTACAATGAATATTTGGATTTTAGTTTTTTTACATTTTATAGCACAATCCACAAACATTAATATATACCTGCTAAACAAAGCAATACTGCTAACACTGAAAATAGACTTTGCATTAAAACTTCTCTGCACTTGAAACTCACATTCATTGAAACAGCATTGAAACCCAACCCACACCACAGCCAAAGAAAATGCATTTGGCCAGTGGTGGATAAAGATTACCTTACGACTGTTTTCAAAATCAGTGGCCCCTTGCACACAAAACAAGAAACATACATGCGTTCTTTGATACACCTTCCTGACTTTATTAAATTATATTCCTTGTATAATACTGCACACTTGTTAGACTTAAGTTAGAGCGCGTTTTAAATGCATTGTTTAAACATTTTTCCAGTAGGCAATGAAACAAAAATGCATGGACCAATGACAAAATTGCCCTTTTCAGAACATTTCCATGATAACAGTCTACTTCCATACACAATTGCATTTTAAATGCATGGTTTGAAGATTTTTCCAGTAGGCAATGAAGCAAAATGCATGCACCAATAATGACAAAACTGCCCTATTCAGAACATCTCCATAATAATCAGTACATGTTCCAAGCCCTCTGCTACTCTGCAGGGCAAAGGTGGGGCAGATGGTAAATATCGAATTATTCTGGTGGTAATAATACCGAATGACATAATTACTGCAGGAGAAACAAAACAAACCACAGTACAAGGTAGTAATTTAGTTATTTCACTGCTGCTGCCAGCCTGCCACCATGGTTCCAGCAAGTATTTAACTAAAATGTATTCATTTTAACAAACAACGTAGCATAATTTATACTGAGGGAGCAGATGTCAGAATGAAAACCTGGTTTCATTCCTACTGCATAAATGTTATAGACTCCTATACTGCAGTAGGAATAGCATGCCAATTTTATGACTGCCACATCACCAGTGATGTGTAACATCGAAACCAATACTTTTGGAGTATCTATCATATAGTATGGTTTGAAAAAAACATGAAACATCGTACTAACTATTCAGCACTTAATGACTGGTTTGACTTTTCTAAAAGCCTTAAATCTTGTATGGCTTTTCCACTATATAACGGTTGCTAACAATATACATTTAGTGGCATTCTCAAGGGTCACTCACTCATAAGTACTTCAAAACTTTAACATTTTGTTAAGTCAGTCCTTCCTGATGATTATTCAAACAAATGTCTGGTAGGAACATGGTCGGGTGTTTACCATTAATCTTTCATAACCCGGTCTATAAAATAGCAGGAACGCATCACTGAACACGGCTGATTTATGCAGGAAAAAAAATATTTTAAGCAGACCGAACAAAGTAAGAACTATTCTGTTTACCGATACAAAACTGGAAGGGGACTATGCTATTTGACTAAGAAATAGAAAACACAAATGTAATCAGCACCAAAGATTTTAAGAGTGCTTTGACATTGCAAACTAAATGTAATGTACATAACTGTCATAACACAATCACGACTTCTAAAAATCATTGATAGTAAACTACACTTGTTCCTAATCAAACGAAAACAAACAAATAGCACGTGAGCACACACACACTCAAGAGAAAGAATCTGCATTACCTTTCAGCAATTCTAATCACCCTGCACCTGCAGCTAAATGGTTTGGCAGTCCGATGCATGGAGTAGTCAGCACAGCAGATGCAGATAACTGCAAGTATTTACTTCACGGCATTAAAACGCAGCATTAACAGGCAATTCCAATAAAATTAAAGCAACGGCATTAAAATCTGCCCGAGTGCCCAGACGGACAAACCGCGTATTCAAACAGGCAACTCAAACAGATGAGCGCGAGTATTCAAACAGGCAACACGCGCATCTGAGCTTAATTCCGACAGGCTGAAGGAGCTGATGTCATCACGCACGTGATGATGTCAGCTTCGGAAGTGCGGAATCTAAAAAATAGTTTAAAAAATCGGAAATGAAGGAGTGCCACTTGGGAATCATGGCACCCCTTCATTGGGACCCCAAAACTCGGTAAAAAAATGAGTAATTCGGGACAGTTGGGAGGTATGATCCTAATTACTTCATTTTATCACATTCCCATAAGTAGGGTTTTTTCTGATCCAGTTCATGTGTAGATACATAGTTTACAGCTATAGCCCTTGCTTTATCTTCATTGATTTTAGATTTGAAACTGTCTCAGAATGTTCCACAGAACTGAGATGTCCTTTTCTGTTTTTATCAGTCACAAAATAATACTGTCTGCAAATAAAGCTGACTTTTCTTGATTACTATACCAATTATATTCTTGAATTTATGAGTCCCTTATTTTTTTGTGCCAATGGCTCTAAATATAATGCAAATAACAAAGGAGAAAGATGACACTCTTGCCTGTTCAGACGCAGTATATGTCAGAGAGGAGCCTTCCTCCTTTCAGATAGCCTGACTATTTCAAAAAACAAGACACAAGTCAGTGATGCAATAAGTAGCACACCTCCCTTTAGTGCAGAAGGCTGTGGGTTCTATTCCCACATCAAGTAGACCGATTGCTGGCATTGCAGCATAAGAGGGGAGCTGCTCTCCTGAGTGGACTGTCTTTTGGAGGAGACATTAAACCAATGCCCCATCAGCTTGAGTTGGTGGTAGCTTAGATGGATGTAAAAGAATCCCACTGCTCCTATCAAAAAGAATAGGGGAAGTTCCCTGATTCCCTGACCAAATTTTCCTAGAAGTATAAATACCACCTCGGGTCTCCCCTGATAAGAGGCTATTGGCCTAGTGGGACTAACCCAGAAAACAAAGGATAAATAAAAATAAAATAAAAATTATATCTTTGCATTTCTGAGATCCTTATTTTCTTTGCTAGTGGCTCTAAATATAATGCAAATAATAAAGGGAAAAGAGGGCACCCCTGCCTGTTTCATCTGTCCAAACAAAACTCATCAGACAGGAACCCTCCCAGTTTATGTTTTGCCTCTGATCCCTCATAAATCCTCTTAATTAGCCTTATCATTGTATCAGGGAATGCAATGCTTCCATTGCCCTATTCATAAAATCACATCTTATTGTTGAATGCTTTCTCTGCTGCAAGTCCCACCAACAACAGAGGTATTTTCTTACATTCTGCTTCCCTCTGGATCATCATTGTTCTGTTAATGCTGTTAAATGTTTTCATCCCCTTTATAAAACTACACTGATCCATATATTTTGGTTTTGGCAACACCTTTGCCATTATTTTAACCATTACAGACATAAGTTTATAATCATATTGTAAAATTGAAATGGGCCTATATGACGCTGGATTTCACAAGTCTACTGTCTTTAGGATTTACAGACACCATGGTTTTCGTCAAGGATGTTGGTGCTTTCCCTCCTTTTAAAATATTGTTGAACAAAACTTTCCAAATCTTTAACACTTACCTCTCTCCTAACTTCTACAGAATTGCCATCTGTTCCTGGAGACTTTCGTGCTTATTGTTTATACATCACCATTTTTATCTCCTCCCTTTCTATCTTAACTGTTAATTGTTGAGCTTCATCTACCTCTAACCCTGGCATACTTTGTCTTTCATAAATATTTCCATTGGTGCTTTTTCTTGATTTCCATAATTATCTGCTTTATACAAATTTTCATAAAATTTCCAAAATATCTGTAATACCTCTGTAGGATCTCTAGTTATTTTCCTTGTTATATGGCAACAGCTCTTTCTACTTTCTGTTGTCTAAAAGTTTTTGTGCTTTGGAGTTGTTATCAAAAAAAAAAAAAAAAACAGTTGCTTAACTCTTTCACACCTAGCCTGAGTGGAATTTCATACCTTCCGACACTTGAAGAGTTTCTGCCTGGACAGTGGACAGCCTTCACCTGAGATAAAATTCAGAGAATGCATTTTTTCATCCTAGCTGTAAACAAATGTATATATCTCAGAAATTATAAAAGTTACCAAAAAAGTTAAAATACGAGCATTATTCAGCACACACTCCTCTTCACAATGGTGATATTATTAAGTCAGCCACACATAACAATAATTTTATATTTAACAGGTAATTGGATAATGTCTACATTTATTTATTGTAATTATGCAAACAAATATTAATATGTCAGTAACAATAGTAGACAGACCTCAACTATCAGTGTGACTTTTGTTCAGGCATATATGATCTTCATTTGGCTGCAAACTAGATTTGTAGATGGAATTCTATTTTTTGAGATATTTGCATAATTATGTATACTATACATATCTGAATATTTAATGGACAGATAAACTTAAATATCTGCCATGCAGTGTTGGTTAGACACCAGCTATCAGTGCAAAGTTTTTAAGCATTGTATATACTTTCAGTTGATACTACGGAGTCGCATGCAAATATCCTCTGGCTGAAGTTATTAATCTAATTGTGAACGCATGTCATATACTCATAGGATCACAGGAGATTACTAGGCTATTGACCCAGAGGTCATTTTAAGCCTAGCCGTTTCATCCCAATGTAATACCATAGAAATGCTAGTCAAAACCCAAGATTGCATTTAGTGATGACTGCCTATGTCCAGGAGGATTGTGGGCACTATTCCCAGTAAGAATTTATGGTGCCCCATCCACTCATTCAGGTTCCTCTTCAACTGTGTCATAGAGGTGCTTTGTTTCACATGAATTGGTAGCCTGTTCCAAAGATGCAGCAGTTGCTTGGAGATAAATCTGTCCCTCCAGCATGTCCTATTTAAACTGTAGGCCATATTTAATTCCCTGGAATGGATACTAATACTAATTTCAAGGAAAAAAAATCATAATTTTTGTGTTACCAAATGCCACACGCATGCGATGAGCCACTCATGACCTGCTTAGTGAAGGGACATGTGAAATACCGAATCACAATCTGTCCAAGTGCAATATGCCAGAGATATATATACAGCAATATGATAATTATGCTAATATGCTTATCTTATTACTGAAAAAGTTTGAATGTCTGCCAAATGGTAGTATGCAGACAGCTGGTATCAGTGACAACTTTTGCAGCATTATGTCAGCTTTCATTTTAAATACCATGTAATCACCTTATGGTTCACTTTATTAAAATAATTATTGACAAATACCATGCACTCATAATATTTCTAGAAAAACATATAATTGTTGTGTTATTTAAGTACCCTATTCATCTGATACATGACCTGTCTGGTGACTGGGCATGTGAAATACTAAATCACAATCTGTCCAAGTGCAATATGCCAAAGATATGTACAGCAATATGATAATGATGCTAATGTGCATATCTTATTAGTGTATAGATTTGAATATCTACTGAAT